>NC_133491.1:1162868-1233681 GCF_025370935.1 Choristoneura fumiferana
GGGAATCCTTCAGTCCGTTTGTCTGTTTGTTCACCGTGACAGTAGCTAGTAAAGGTGACGTAACGCACAATTACGAGGTATGTAACGTGTGAATTATTTAAAAATGACCCGCTTTCGGTGTTTGTTTTGTACTTCAACTGGCATAATGTTTCATGCGTGGAGTAAGTGTTGTCGTAACTTGGTAGCTATGTGTTTTATTCTTGTACTAACCTTTACAATATAAATGTGTGTTCCTGTTCCTATAATATTACATCTGTTTTAATAGTAAGAGTTTCTGAGTTAAGCCGTGGAGAGGCAGACAGACGTGGGAGAATTATAAGTGATTTTTACCCTTTTTAAGTAGCTACTATGGAAACTTGGAAAGTTTTAAAATCACTGATTCACAGTACAAACTTATTTTTCTAAAAAATGCCCGGACATTTTGGAGCAAAATAACATATCAGAATGTAAAGTGTTTTCTTGGCAGTCAGCCAACAATAAAACAATATACAGAAGATGACACCGTTTTTTTATGTCTGCACTAGCTGCATAAGCTTTGGCTACAAAACTACACTTCTTCAAATGAGAATAATAATAAAGGCGGCGGATTATTTTTAATACCTTATACTGTATACTATATTAAAGTTGTCACCGATTGGGTTCCACCGGGCAGCCGGGACGATTTGGACCTTTTCTAGTCGGACTGGCAAGAGTTGGCCAAAAGTAGAGACGAGTGGAATGGAAAGAAGAAAAAAGGGAAGGCTTTGCCCGTCAGTGGTGCCCCACAATAATGTGTTATAATACAAGCTAAATAATAAAAAATACTTGACGGCAATATTGTTGGTGTTTCCTTTTTTTCGCAAGCCATTGCCCACTTCCAGGCCTAGGCAATAATTTACTATTTTTGCTTGCTTTTACAGGAAACCTTCGAAGTACGAGTCCAACGAACACAGTTTTACCAATCTAAAATTAAGCAAAAAGCAAACTCACGCGCAACCAGTTTCACTTGTCTCAAATTAAGCTAAAAATGCCGCAAAAGCCACACTTCGCAAACCACAAGCCTCAGTAGCGCAACTAATATAAACACATTGTGAAAGCCCGTCTGTCCGTTGACACATGCTGACCTCCTGACATGAATGACCTTTAGGATATGTTTATCAAACAGATGTTTAGAGTGAAACGAACACTCGGAGATTTGGTATCGTAGAACACTTACCTCAAAACGAGAACTTACAACTTAAATGGTTAGATTAATTGAACTAAAAGTACAAAATAAATTGAGAATATTTTTGTCACAGACATTGATTCTTAGATGCTGGTCACTTATTTCGCAGAACTATCATGTGAGAGGATTAGATGGTTCAGGTCAGGGCAAAACGGACTCGGTTAAGTTAGGTTCAGAAGGAGGGATCCTGATGTATTTTTTGGAACAGCCCGATAAGAAATATTTTAACATAGTAGTTCACTTTTTGTAATGATGCAAATTTATAACTATGCACAAACTTTCTCATTGTATTTGGATTGTTTTTGTTGACTGTACTTGCATTGTCAATTCAAATAAGAAGTCGAATTGGTTTGGCTCTTGTACTGCAAGGTTTTTTACTTATGTGAATGTAGCAATCCTGGTCACGACAAACTTTTTTTTTTTTTTATTCGACTGGATGGCAAACGAGCAAGTGGGTCTCCTGATGGTAAGAGATCACGTAAACATCTGCAATACCAGGGGTATTGCAGATGCGTTGCCAACCTAGAGGCCTAAGATGGGATCCTCAAGTGCCAGTATTTCACGGCTTCTACTCTCCACGCGAAACACAACAGTGCAAACACTGCTGTTTCAGGCAGGATTAGCGAGCAAGATGTGGTAGCAATCCGGGCGGACTTGCACAAGATCCTACCACCTGAAAACTTGTGCGAACCTTGCCAATATACTATAAACAATACATGTCATAACTCCAGGAAGATACGCCTGTTAATAAAGTATAACTATTAAATACCCTCATTAAATTTAATTAACTTTCTAGCTACCGAGTGGAAACAATATGTGCCGCTAATTACCATACGAAGAGGCAGCCGTGTCGCAACGGTTGCGCACACGCTTATGAAGCCAAACAAAGCGTTTACGTGTTTCTAATATACAAAGATGTGCCATTTCAAAGTGATGGTTGAGGGCTTAGAATGCGGTAGTAAACATTTTAATTTTTGCCAAGTGTACCCTGCTAATATTACAAATGCGAAAGTTACACAAATTATTTACGCTCATTTACTGTCACCTTACATAGATAACTCATGATCAAACGTAAAGATAATCCTGAATTACCCAGTATACAAATTTCAAAAGTAAAACATTTGATAATATTGACAACGAAGAGAAAAAAATGATCGAGATCTCTAAATCAATAAAATTTACAAACATAGGTACCTACTCATGATATAAAGTGCACTAGCTGAGGATAATACGCCATGTTGACGGACAAACAAACGTTACACAAGCTCCGTATTAGATGCGCCGGAGTGTTCTAGCGTTCTCACGGGCGATACGGGGTGTTCCAGTTTTGACGGATCCCCAACCATATCGAAAATCATAAAATAAAAAGATGGAATGGTAGTAAATGGTGCTTAAAAATTGATCCATGGTTTCGTTAATTTGTAGAACAAGTTCAATAAAGACTTGCAAGATTTGAAGCAAACAAAGAAAAATATGCGAGAATACGTTAAATAAGCCAGAAAAAGGAAAGAAATATGCAATATTTAAAGTCTCCTGAGACCCCGCGTCGATTTTTGTAATCTAAGTATTTTAAACTTGATGCCACTCAAGAAAAAAAAAATTTTTGCATAGTTATTATGATCAAAATTTTGTACGCTGAGTCTTAAAAGGATAGTGTTATCTTATGCGTTTTAATTAAATTTTTTTTTCGTTAGCCATTTTCTAATTAATTAATTAATTAATAATTGTCTAATAATAGCAAAAACAAGAGTTGACAAAGCGTTAATATTTTAATTGAAAACCTATTTAAAGAATTATACACTTTTCAAAACCCGAACAACACTTACAAAAATATAGTACGATTTCATAATAAGATGTTACGGTAAACTGCAGCACTGGTTTTGGATATGCCTTCATTTATTTCGGTTTTTTAAATTCATAAATAGTGAAATTTTCTTCAAATGAAATAAGCAGAATATGCTTGAACTTTTTAAAAAAAAAAGTGTTGAAACAAGAACCGCCTGTATATTTAATCTACTACGCGTTTTTTCTATATTCCACACAACTTACAGTTTCACACTCGTATGTGCTCGATGTCACTTATTGTTTGTTTTTAAACTTTACGCGTACAGTTGAGAGGGAAAGTGGGAATCTTAAGAGTTCATGTATTTTTAGTGGCAACTTTGTCCACCTACACTTTAAACTTCAGTTTTTTTATACTATGTAAATTTTAGGCTACGTTTCTACCAGAGATGTGCGAGGATATGTTTGCGAGGAATGTGTTTTCCATGAACCAATAGAAACGCTTCATTTATCTATCCTCGCTCCGCTCAGCTGTTTCCACTAGAGCTGTGCTGTGCGTGAATAGGTAGGGAATTTATATAGAATTTGATTGTTTTTCCTTTTAATTCCAATTAAAAAGCAAATCGCGGACTGATCAATGCTGATGAGATGGAATTTAACTACATAGACAAATGTACTTTTTTACATGTAAATGTTTCTATCTCATTTTACATATTTGTTTGTATGATAATTAACGCATTATTCAATAGAATGAATATCAATGTACTTACTTAAAACTGTCTCTGTCTGCATCTGTAACAAAATAAAGATAGATTTATTGTTTATGATAGTTTCGTCATGATCGTTATCATCAGCTGAAAGACGTCCACTGTTGGACAAAGTCCCCCCCTCCCTCCCCCTCCTTCTCCCTTAGAACGCTACAATGGACGACAACTAGCCACTGGTTTACCTGCAACTCCTGCGATATCGTCAGTCCGCCTAATGGAAGGACTGCCGTCGTTTTGAGACACTATTTCTTGATAATATTCTACCATATATAATGGGTTCCTCAATTTTTTCCGTGGATGTCGTAAGAGGCGACTAAGGATATAGGTTAAGGTATACTGTAGGTAACAGACTAGCAACCTGTCACTATTGTACCGTTTTTGTCAAACTTTTAACCTAAAATTGCTAAAAGTGGCTCCGAAGCGGTAACGTTTCGTGTGATCTGCCTACCCCATTTGGGAATACAGGCATGATGTTTGTGTGTGTATATAATGGGTTTCAATCGAACAAGTTGGTCTTCTGGTGGTACATGGACACCACCGACTTATAGAGGATAATCGTTTGTTGCCTTTGTAAGAACCTGTAGTACCCCCATATTGTACCTCATTCTATGATAATAATACATTATTGAATAATCATTGGAATTTTAATTTGTAGCAATAATCCAACTAGCTAGGATTAACCTGTCAGCGAAGAAGTCTTTTAACGTTAGCATAAGTCTATGATAAGATTAAGATAAATTATTAGAAGTTATAAAACAAAGTCAGACGAAACTTAGGTACATTTTAGCTAAAAGCGAATGATTTTTTTACAAGCTTATGCTTATGTCATATCTTACGATTTAAATGTGACCCATTTACAGTAGTCGGATAATATATATAACGTTGTTTGAATACATACAACCCATATACAGCCAAAAAAACCTACATAATATAGTCGGAAAAAACTTGCATTAATATTTAATTTTTATATTATGAATATGAAGTTTAGTCGCCGGAGCTCAGGTGTTGTAACAACTGAACCATTGGGAAATTCTACTAACTAAACAAACAAGCGTGTTGTTAATAATAACAAATAATATTAGGTTTTTTTTATTTATTTAACTTATAACAATTAAACATGCATTACATTTAGTGTTACTCGCCAAACTGTAACGTTTATTGGCGAGAAGCGCTCAATTTTTTTTAACTTACATACTTAAGTACCTAACCACCTCATTCTACATTGTACAAACTTGCAAACAGAAGTATATAAAAAAACTTCACACACATAGGTACATAATTATTTTGGATCCCCGTGGACAAGGAAGAGAATCCTTCAATTTAGTTTTTAAACCTGTTTTACTTAGTTTAGGGGTCTTTCTTAGTAAACTTTTTTAGCTCTCTCATTCTAAAAGGAGACTTTTGCGCAGCAGTGGGACGTATTTAGGCTGGAATGATGATGACAATACAATACAAAGACTCTTTATTGTACACCAGAAATAGTAAACGATACAGAAATCAGATACACAGAAAGAAAATTACTATGGTAATGACTTTTATCATTTATAAAAAAATAATGATGTGATGGCAGACTAATGCACCCACATACTGACAACGAAGTATAAGGGTTCCGTTATACGGGTTATACCATTTAAGGCACGGAACGCTAAAACAACACAACTAGTGATTATTATACAAGCCATCAACACCGGAAGTCTACATGACGGCTCCAAGTCGTGACTGTTTTGTTAAACACCATGAAATCTGTCATGTAACCATCACAACCAGCCAGCCGGACCTACCTACCGATACAACCTCCCCTCAAAACCAAGGAAGACCAGAGCTCTATTTACTCTGGTCCTTAATTATCACCATTTAAACCTGACCCGTGCATTTATAGTGAGCTCTTGTGGCGTAGAAAAGGAAGAGGGATCCTTTTAAATTGGTAATGCAGCTGGTATAAGATGAGCTGCTAGTATTTCTACATTTGTTTGAAATTGAGTGACAGTAACAGGTCAGGTTAAGTAAGTACAGTTCATACTGGACTGTTATTTGACGTTTGCGTGTCAGTTTAACATCATAATATGTTTTGTTTTGAGTGTACGCGTGCATTGCAGCAAGGAATGCTGTTTGTAGCGAAGTGTACACGCATATGGAAAATATTTATAAATAGCGATATTGTAGATCTATTTCAGCTGGTCGAATGTTTTTTTGTCGAATATCTTGCCTCTCCTTTTTTCTCTATCCTGTGGCGCTACAACGATTTGATGACTTTCCTCCATTTTGTTCTATCTAATTCTATAAGTTCATCCATTTATAGTGTCCATGGGCGGAGGTGATTGCTTTCCATCAAGTACCTGCTCACTCGTTTTCCCGATATCATATCAAATAATCCCTGGCCTCTTTTCTCTACGATGTTCTCATGCCTTTGTATGTGCCTGAGTTCTTTATCTACACACTCCTTTCCTTGTTTCCTGAATTTTCTCTTGTATTCGTCAATGGAAAACCCTTTTTAGCGATCCCAAGCGCCATCTAGTCCTCACATAGAACAACTGCTTAGTCAGGACTATCGCGCTATCAAAGTTTCTCAACTCGGATCCACAATACAACTTCCAACTCCCTGCTTTGGAGATCGATCCCCGGCATAACATCTTCCTGGAGAGATATCTCTATGGTGACCTTTCACTACACCTACGAACTACATTGGTATGGTTTACCTTGAAAATGATTCTAGAATTTAATTTTAAAAGAGATTGACAGCGGTATACATGCTCCCCACAGCCTCAGTGGCTGGCCTTATCTCTGTAAAGTATTGCTAAGCTCTAAATACTGAATAAATCTAAATATTCAAGAAATATCCATTTTATTTAAACTGAGTTTAAAGTCACGCGCGTAGATCCCCTTTACCTAAGCTCTTACCAAGTTACAGTCCCCACAGTACATTGAACGGATCCCATGACTGATGTGTGAGTTTAATCCTTGACCAACACTTTATTTATAAACTGACACTTGGCGTGTTCTACGGACATTCACTTGACAACTCTTCTAAGATTATATTATCTTTGTCCCACAATTGGGAAAGTTTGCAAACTACTATCAGTGGCAGTTACCAGCTCCTAAATAATCAATTCACAGAACACAGCATTACGCAACATTCTACTGCTCTCACCTTCATCATCACAAAAAAACCTAGTCTCGAACCCAATAATTTTCGATTTCGATATTCCATACAAGTCCGTGCATAGAGCTGTCAATTATAATCAACAGTTGACAGGTCCGAGATGAGGACCATAACGGGATGAGACGTATAAGGGTGGGTTACGCAAACGGAAAGTGAGGTCGTTGGTATCCATGGAATTTCAAGGGCGAAAGTTTGGTGACTATAAAGAGGTATGTAAGTCCGTACCGTGCCCGCTTTTGGAATACGATGGACCCATCGCTTCCCGTGGGTATCGGAATAGGTGCCTACGAGACCTGAGGCCATATTGTCTAACGCGCAATCGTATTCGCCACTTCATTCTACCCTCGTCTTATACCGTATGGCAGAAAGAAATGGAGAAAACGATTGTGATTTGTGATTTCCAGTGTTTGACAATAAGGTTTGCTGTGCTGCAGGGCACTTGCTGCTGGCAAATTTGTATGGGCACTGTCCTTACCCATGAACAGAAACGAAACATGTCTCATTTAATAGATCTTGGGCCTTGGCAACCTGATGATGTTTTACTAAGACGAGGATCGCCTTACGTATGGCGTTTTACTTTTAGTTTTACCTATGATTGCGTCATGATAAAAAATCATCAGGTTGCCAAGAAGACACGTTTTGTTTATGTTGGAGGGTGGGAACATTTCTGCCTTTTAAATACAGATTTCGGTCCTTTCAATACAGAAATACAAGCTGCACATAGCACAAAAACTTCCGAAAAATTTAAATGAGACTAAACGAGAATTACTTTCCTAAATAAAAAAATATTCCCCACGCCATATACACCACAACTAAACGGAGTGCAAGAAAGACTGCACACGTCTGTTACTAAGACATAATTAACAATTTTAAATCAAGATTGTGTGAATGTTTATCAATGTTGTTAATTAGTCATAAATATTAATCATTCGTGTGACTGATGTAACTGGTGAACTTAACAATGCAATTGTTATGGTAGCTGTTATAGTGGTTTTATCGTGCATAATGACGAATGGTTTTTAATTTATATAATGCATCATATATTTTGGTCACATGCACTACTAGAATGGCAGTAACACTCTAGGCTTTATTATAACAACTTTTATATCTAAAAAAAATATCATGGGCACTTGACAACAATTGACCTAGTTCTAAACTAAGCTAAGCTTGTACTGTGGATACTAAGCAACAGATAAACATCCATACTAATATTATAAATGCGAAAGTGTGTGTTTGTATGTATGTTTGTCCGTCTTTCACATCGAAAAGGAGCGAAGGATCGACGTGATTTTAGGCATAGAGTTGGTTTATGGGCCAGAGAGTGACATAGGCTACTTTTTATCCCGGAAAAATGCACAGTTCCCGAGGGAACAGCGCGCGATAACCGAATTCCACGCGGGCGAAGCCGCGAGCAAAAGCTAGTACTTATATAAAGAAAGAAAGAAAAAAATTATTCGTGACAAACATGAGAACAATGGATAAAAAAAAAGAAAAAATTAAAATATAGTTATGCATGTCACGAAATGGTTCCAAATCAGCAATCTGCCGGTCTTGCTAACGGCATAAATACATACTTTAAATACATATAAAACATCCAAGATCCGAGAACAAACATTCGTATTATTCATACAAATATTTGCCCCGGCCGGGAATCGAACCTGGGCCCTCAAGCTTCGAATTCAGGTTCTCTACCACTTGGCCATCCGGTCGTCAATCTATCTCCATCCTGTTCTAAAACCAGACATGGCAGGCGCGGATTTTGGACGGAATTTAAGTAGTAAACAAATGCAAATTATTCTTCCGGAATAATAGTTACGTGCGGAAGGTCGAAGCTTATCCTTATCAGTGGTGTTATCAGCAATCACTGATAACACTTACCGCGTCACGGAATCTGCATTGGGGGCAGCAGAAAGGTTTGTTGTTTGCTAGATTTACGTCAACGATGCGCAATACCTACCTAATAGATATAAGTTAGGTACTTACGTTATGTTTTTCACGTATGCACAGTAGAACCGTGCATAAAAAAAGATTAGAGGACTTGGCCATCGATTCTCACGGAAGCCTTGCAGTGCGGCTTGGAAACTCCACACAAAATTGAATTGCTTCACGGTTGTGTGCAGGTTTGCTCGCCATGTTTCGCATCCACGGGTTGCCCGCGACTCTCACGATGTCATCAGTCCGCCTAGTGGGAGGTCTGCCAACGCTTTTTCCGGTTCGTAGTTGCCACTCGAGAAATTTTATATCCCAACGATTATCGATATTGCAATTTAACATTAATATATATAGTAGGTATAATAGTAAATTATTATTATGTTACACTAGCTTTTGCCCGCGGCTCCGCCCGCGTGGTATTCGGTTATCGTGCGCTGTTCCCTCGGGAACTGTGTATTTTTCCGGGATAAAAAGTAGTTTATATCACTCTCGGGCCCATAAACTATCTCTGTGCCAAAAATCACGTTGATCCGTTGCTCCGTTACGGCGTGAAACACTTTCGCATTTATAATATTAGTATGTTAAATTGTAATATCGCTCGTATATATATCATTGGGATATAATAATAACATACCTATTTGGAACATTACACAATTCACCAATAGACCTAACCCCAAAATAAGCAAAGCTTGTACTATGGGTGCTAGACAACGGATAGATATACATAATATGGATAAATATATACGTTAAATATAAACAAACATCCAAGACTCAAGTACCATCAGCAAAATAAGTGGTCTATCAATTTTTAAACACGTTCCTATCAAATGAATATGTCGCCAAAGTCGAACTGTCAAGTTGACAGACACGTCTATGGCATTATTGTTTTCTGACATGCAAACGATTATCACGGAGAGCGCGCACGGAGAGCGGATGGCCGTGGGGGCCGAAAAGATCTCGAGTGGAGACCGCGGATCGGCAAGCGCAGCGTAGGACGTCCACCAACGAGATGGACGGATGACCTGATTAAAGCCGCGGGTTCTCGTTGGATGCAGGCCGCTTCCAACTGAAGCAACTGGAGGTCTGTGGGGGAGGCCTATGACCAACAGTGGACGTCCTACGGCTGAGATGATGATGATGATGAAACGATTATCAACTTTAGGGTGGTAGACCACATATTTGGCTGATGGTACAAACATTCGTATTCACCATACAAATATTTTCCTGTCCGGCGATCGAACCCGCAACCGCTAGCTTCGCAGTCAGGGTCACTAACAACTTAGCTATACGGTCGGGACATGGGATTTAAATAATATTTTTTTTGTGTAAGAAGAATCCGAGAAAAACCGCAAGTCAGTGGCGCCGCGTAGGGCACTCAATGCGACCCAGTTGTATAAATAGCTGCGCTGCGCCTGCGTCTAATCGCGGGTCAATATACTGCGCACGGGCGGGAAGCGCGGAGAAGATCCCGGGTTTGAAAAAAAAAAATTAGAAGTACTCATCCAAAAGTTTAATGGTTTAGGTCACAATTATAAATCAGTTTATTTAGTTGATATTTTTGGAATTTTTGACCTCAGGCAAGTATCTAATGTTAGTGGAATATTAACGAATATTTTATTTGCTATTTGCAAATAACCTGAGCTAAATATTATGAAAAAAATAATGCTGATTTTGCTGTTGTTTTTAATTACATTGGATGGAACTGGTGTTTCTCGGACTAGATAACTATAAGAGCATCTCCACACAGCCAGTACTTCGTGGACACTTAAAGCCCTATTGGATAACCGATTCAATACAATTCGTCATACATAATGATCAGAATTACTCATTCAATTATTTCACTGCAACTGCAGCTTGCTATGAACAAAGCTTTTATTTGTGTCCAAAATGAAAATATATTTGGTTTAATATCTAAATCTGTATAAAAATATATATATTCGGAATGTATGTTAGCGTAAGCGTGTCATGTCATTTTTATTGTGATCTAGTTACCCTGTTGCCCGCGACTCCGTCTGCGTAGAATTCGTTTATCGCCATCCCGCGGGAACTATGCAATGTTCAGGGATAAAAACTATCCTATGTCTTTCCTAGGGACTCAAACTATCTGTATACCGAATTTTATCTAAATCGGTTTAGTGGTTTAGACGTGATGAGGTAAAAAAGAAACAAAAAGATATATTTAAAAACTTTCGCATTTTAATACCTATTTAGTGGGATTATGTGGTGGGGTTTGCTGACAGGCGGAATATCGCTAGATGGCGTTCGTATCGTGAGGTCTTGCACGCGATTGACTCATTTAGTTATAAACTAAAAAAGGAATATATTTTTCTACAAAAAATAAAATAAAAGAAAAAAGGGTTTGCCAATGTGAGCGCGTCGTCGACATACCATTTACACGGTGTTAAAGACATGGAGAGATGTTTCACAGCATTATGAAAGAGTCAGTGATAACGACTGAGATTACAAAGCGATTTAAGTAAAGTTTCTTATCATAGATCGCGCGAAGTCATTTAGATCAAGTACCTGATAACGAAAGGCGTGATTTATGCATATTGTGATAACTGACAACCAGTGGCGTAGCCAGGTAATGCAGTGCAGAAAAGAGAGAAGACAAAAAGAACTTGTGAGCAGGCTCGAGCCTAATAGGGATAAGTTCACCTCACTGTATCCCATTCTTATTCCTATCTACCGGGTGTGGCCAGTAATATAAGCAAATAATTAAAACAGATCATTCTCCTCAAACTGAACAACATTAGTTCAGCGACTTTTAAAAATAATTAGTTTTTTTTTTAATTTTTATTACACTTTTAATTTTATTCGAAGCTTGATGTTTGTAGCGTGACAGGCGACGTCAGTTGTGTGTGTTGGATGGCGTATATTGATAGCAGTATTTAATTTGAATGAAAAAAGGGAAATTCAAAGACTCCATTATTTTTAAAAGTCGCTAAACTAATGTTGTTCAGTTTGACGAGGACGATCTATGTTTTAATTTGTTACTCGTATTACAGGCCACACCCGGTATAATTTTGAAGGTCAATATAAGTTCAAGCTATGTACCATCAGCCAAATATATGGTCTACCACCTCAGAGTTGATAATCGCTTGCATGTCATAAAACAATAATGCCAATTTAGACGACCAGATGGCCTAGTGGTTAGAGAACTTGACTACGAAGCTTGAGGTCCCGGGTTCGATTCCCGTGTCGGGGCAGATATTTGTATGAAAAATACGAATGTTTGTTCTCGGGTCTTGGGTGTTTAATATGTATTTAAGTATGTATCTATCTATATAATTATATTTATCCGTTGCTTAGTACCCATAACACAAGCTTTGCTAAGCTTACTTTGGGACTAGGTCAATTGGTGTGAATTGTCCCGTGATATTTATTTATTTATTTATTATTTAATGGACGTGTCTGTCAACTTGAAAGTTCGACTTTAGCGACATATTCATTTGATAGGAACTTGTTTAAAAATTGATAGACCACTTATTTGGCTGATGGTACGTGGAAAGAGGGGGTGAAGGCCCAATTCTTTCTCTATGGACCGGGGCCCTTGTCCTCACTAGCTACGCCATTGTTGACAACGCACTGCCTGAATGATTTGAGCTAGAATCTTAAAGTAGACAGTCGAGGAACTGAGTCGCGTATCAGGGCGGAAAATTTTCATATATAATCAATTTCGCCAGGTGGGAACTACGGTCCAAGGCCTCTCATTCTGAGAGGAGGCCTGTGCCCATCAGTGGGACGTATACCTACAGGCTTAAGCCCAGTTTGAACCTGTAAGAATAATAGCGCAAGTTGCATTACACTCGAGTTCATAAACTTGTGAGCAAAAATGTTATAAACACGCTTCTACGCTGTTAACAATAGAGTCGTGTTCAGATATTTTTGATCAAATTTTTGCTCAGAAGTTTATGAACTTGACAGTACATTGCGAGCCCGTAAAGCAAACCAGTTTGAAATGGTCAATTAAACGCCGTAATGTAATGCAACTTGCACGATTTTTCTTGCAGATCTAAAGTTGGCTCGTCTTGATTTTGACAAGTCTGTGTGAGTCAGTCTCATAATCATTCATAGTTAAAGCCTTTTATAGTTAAAGTTGACAAATAAAGTAATTTAAACTATACCAAATACTAAGCCAAGAATCGTCATTGAAGCCAGTACATCACCTTCAAAACCAGCTGTCGAATAACCGCCCACATCACGAAATCACGGCGTGCAGCGACAATGGCTATTCGCTGAAATTAAGGTCAATTCGCTGTTCTTAATCAATTCGCTGCGCGGGCGCCGCTAAATAGCCTAATGACGTGTGACGTATGTCATAATTACGAGGGATTGTGTGACGTCATAATAGGGAAATGGAAACAATTACTTTGCTCACCCGCAAACTTTTGAGTGTGCAAAGGTTTTTTGGGTGAGAAAAGTAAATTGTTTATGGTTCATTAAGAATCGGCAAAAATAAAGATATACATTTTGGCTTTCGAACACGCATGTTTTACGTTGAAAGCTGATTTCCAGATAGCTTTGCTTAAGACATTATTGTATTTAAACAAAAGGCAATAAAAATGTGAATAAAAGAATAGTTATGACACGATGTGGGCAGAGGCCATATGCGGCTAATTTATAACCCAGTTTACGCCATGTTTGTTTAAGATTAAAGATGTTTCGTACATATACGTCAAGATGGTAAAATATTATCATAATTATCTAAATTTCTTTGGATAGGGGAAAAATACTAAGATGAGACTTGAGATGATGTTTATTTTTATTTTTTTATTATGTTTCATTATTTTCATGGTTTAGACAGGTACTTTGGGCTAAATTTTATCCCTGACTGTTTTACGAGACATCAGAGATGTGGGTTGCAAACTAATGACGAGGTATAGCATCCAAATACCTAGCTTACTCGCCTAGTGACCTAGCCTGTGTGGCCTAGTGGTTTGACCTATCGCCTCTCAAACAGAGGGTCGTGGGTTCAAACCCCGGCTCGCACCTCTGAGTTTTTCCAAATTCATGTGCGGAACTACATTTGAAATATACCACGAGCTTTGCGGTGAAGGAAAACATCGTGAGGAAACCTGCACAAACCTGCGAAGCAATTCAATGGTGCGTGTGAAATTCCCAATCCGCACTGGGCCCGCGTGGGAACTTTAGCCCAAGCCCTCTTGCTCTGAGAGGAGGTCTGTGCCCAGCAGTGGGACGTATATAGGCTGGGATGATGACCTTACTCGCGCTTCTGTCACTTGCCCTTTCCTGATTCTCTGCTTTTGCTTTGTTTATTTTGCTCCGGGTTGCCTACCCAAAAATTCCACCCCTCGCCACTGAAGTGTAGACTAATTAACTTGTCCGATCATTCTTTCTTTCAGATAATTAATCGATAGCCGCCATTCCGGACGCTGTCTTAGGGTCCGATCCACCAGGGATGAACGAGGATGTGATGCGAGGAATGTGTTTCTCATGAACCAATAGAAACGCTTAATTTAGCTCGCCTCGCTCCGCTCAGCTGTTTCCATGTGCTGTGCGATCGGTTCATGGGGTGTAGTTAATGTACGACTTGTTAACGCACGCTCAAATAATGCACGGCCTGATAATCCGTGCTTATGTCCATTTGTTTTTCGTGTACACCGAACACTAATAAATTTAGAGAAAATTACTTTTTTTTTATTCGACTAGATGGAAAACGAGCAAGTGGGTCTCCTGATGGTAAGAGATCACCAACGCCCATAAACATCTGCAACACAGAGGCCTAAGATGGGATACCTCAAGTGCCAGTAATTTCACCAGCTGTCTTACTCTCCACGCGGAAACACAACAGTGCAAGCACTGGTGCTTCACGGCAGGATTAGCGAGCAAGATGGTGGTAGCAATCCGGGCCGGGTTTGGTCCTGGCGCTTCGCCGGCCGCTGCCGCGGCACGCTCGCTACGCTCACTCGGGTCGCGCATTGTGGGCACAATTGGACCTAACACAACCTAACACAAATCTATGGTCATTCGAATCTATTGTATTCAGATTATCACGTCGTACATTATCACTACGTATGTATGCATTACAGCGCGCGCAATACTTCGTACGCCCTGATAATGCGCGACCATGATATTGTACGGCATGATAATCGGAAGCAATAATGCTTCGGATTATCACGTCGTACATTATTGCACGTACATTCCGAGTTGTACATTTTTTTTTATTCGACTGGATGGCAAACGAGCAAGTGGGTCTCCTGATGGTAAGAGATCACCACCGCCCATAGACAACTGCAACACCAGGGTATTGCAGATGCGTTGCCAACCTAGAGGCCTAAGATGGAATACCTCAAGTGCCAGTTATTTCACCGGCTGTCTTACTCTCCACGCCGAAACACAACAGTGCAAGCACTGCTGCTTCACGGCAGGATTAGCGAGCAAGATGGTGGTAGCAATCCGGGCGGACCTTGCACAAGGTCCTACCACCTGCAAATATTATATTGTTTCCCGGTTCATGAAAAACACATTCCTTGTAATGAACACTTCCTCTCGCATCTTTGGTGACGACGCAGCCTTAATATTATCAACTCTCAGCGAGAGACTCCCAGACTATAAGCGGTGATACTCCGAAACTACCAGTAAATCATGTCAATACAGTCCCAATTTAATCCATCCATCCATAGCAGCCCTAAGTTCGTCCGTCTTCGGACATAGGCCTCCTCTCCATTTCTCCACGCCTGGCGATCGACAGCCTTAGGCAGTTGTCTCACAGCCAGCGAGGAAACGATTGGCTATAGACTATTTTTTCGCTCAAGAAACGAACAAAAGATATAAGATCCTGTGTGAGTAAAAGAGACATATATTAATAGTTGATCGCTGGCTGTTCACACTGTCGGCGAGAACTCGCTTTTACATCTTTTGTCGCAGCGACAAGAGCTATAAAAATCGCTGAGCTATAGATACTCGCTCAGCGATGTCAGCTTGGCGGCCGCCCCGCACGAGCGAGTCGAGTGGAGCGAGTAATCGCCTGTCGCACTCGAACACTCGCTTACAGCCAGCGACAAAACTACACTCGCTTCTCGCTGCTCACCCACTCGTTTCTAGTTACTCGCTCTACTCGCTTCTCGCTCATCGTCGGCGGTGGGACAAGTGCCATATGCATCCATTCTCCACCCGCCTGTCGGCAGATATCGTCCTTCCACCTCATTGGTACCTCCCAATTTAATATCTAACCTCAATACTCAAATGCTAAGCTGAAACTCAAGATCCGTACAGTCTGATCAAATTGTTTTTATTACTTGCGCGACACACATTATGCGCCCGCGCAGGAAGTGCCCACTTGACGTTAAGTCACTGACCTGTACGATATGGGTCATTTTTTGCGAACTATAAACACCTCTATACACAGGGAGGGTCTGGGATAAATTTTCAATTTCGTTATTCGAAAAAAATATTCGGAATTTCGTAGTTCAAAAAAGGATGATTTCTTAATTCCTCTCGAGACTTCAGAACTCTGTCTTACTGTGTATCGGATAATGAACAACTAATTCATGAAAAATTTACCTGTTGAGTTAAGGCACACTAACGTATGATTTAATCTATATAATTTTATTTATATATTTTCAAATACCTATACCTCTGTTTTTCTTTTTATCGCATGTAATTTTAATTCTTTTTCTATTTTTTATTCGTAAATTGTCTTCTCTAAACAAGATTAGCTGGAAGACATCCCTCATTATAAATAAGTCGCCTTTTTTCTTCTCTCTGCATGTGTATCTGTAAATATTTGTATTTTGAATGTTTTATATACCTTCTCAACCACTTGAAAACGGTCTTCCGAAAAGATCGGAACTAGTCGTACCGTTCCTGGCCCTATTTTACGAAATGCAAAATTCAAACTTCGTGTCTTCGTGTCCGCTGAAGCTTGTATTACCTACTTAAAAAGAGAGTGAGAGGGACGGTATAATACGAACTTCGATTTTCGAATTTCGTAGTAGTACTTGTACCAACATAATATAAACGTGAGTTGAACCATTTGATTTTGTAATTTTTTCAAAATATTATTTTTATATACCCATACTGCTTCTTACATACAGTGAAACTTGTCTCTGATGAATATATTTTTTAATAATAGACTATCTAGCGTACTATTTACGTTTTCTCCCAGTGTATACTAAACTTATATATCTGTTTGCTAAATAGGTGTTAACTAGTCAACCCATAATTAAAGCGCTTCGTTCCGCAGATGGGACTAATTAACGCGTCTATTTCTGGATTTTAATAACATCAGCGTGAACATTGTACATCTATGATTTTTATATTGAACATTTTCGGACTGCCGGACAGGTATCGAACCCACGCCTGTGGCTTTACGTGCTGCAAGTGTTCTACCAACAGACCACAGGGTTCATGGTGGATGCAGGCCGCTGCCAACCGAAGCAACTGGAGGTCTATGGGGGAGGCCTATGTCCAACAGTGGATATGACGGTGATATTTTTCTTCGTATTTTTTCTAGCTTAGTAAGTTTTCACTTAAAGTTCGTGTTTATGCTGTATCTAGGAAATATAAAATGACTTTTTATGCTCTAGTGCATAAAATAAAATCTTCGTCTAAGACCAAGGTAATCAGGTGTCAACAGCCACAAACAAAAAAGTTTCTACGCATTTTTTTAATATCTTTTAAATTATATAAAACTAAAAATCAATCGAATCGATCAAAATATATCTATAAAATTAAAAAATGGAATTATATAATAATGTATAAAAAATAAAGGAACACAGAAAGTGAATAATTATTTCCACTGTTGCTATTTCATTTCCTCTCAATCTAAGTAAAAAGCAGAATATAAAACAACTCGAGCATTAATCCCCCTCGACGTGTCTATCCACCCTCGCCGTACCGGCTCGGCTATATGAACCTCTTCGGTAAAATAGCTCGTTTTATGCTCTTTGTACAATCTACTATTTATGTATGTAAGTAAGTAAAAAACTTATACAATAAATAATAAATTAAATGATGACTATATTGTTCTAATCACCATCATCATCTCGGCCTATACATGTCCCACTGCTGGGCATAGGCCTCCTCTCAGAACGAAAGGGCTCGGGTCATAGTTTCCACGCAGGCCCGATGCAGATTGGGAATTTCACACTCACAGTAGCTGTGTGTAGGTTACCTCACGATGTTTTCCTTCACCTTTAATTGTTCTAATGTTAGGTTTGAATGGTTTACTAGTAAATATCTAACTATTTGTCCAGGCGCAGAATGCAACCGGTTTACCTTCCGTCGGCAAGTTGCAATATTGATTTGCATATATGCAAATTATATTGTAGGTAGATTACGTATTAAATAATTTAATAATTTTATTTGTTTATTTTATTTTGGGCCCGCGTGGGAACTATGGCCCAAGCCCTCTTGTTCTGAGAGGAGGCCTGTGCCCAGCAGTGGGACGTATATAGGCTGGGATGATGATGATGATGATGATTTGATGAAAAAATAAAATTAAATCAAACAATAAAACAAAATAAAATTAAACTAAACACTGTCAATACATTAACAAAATACTTATATACAGTCAAAAAGAATAAAAAACTAATATACTAACCTAAAAACCTCCCCCCCTGCATCGTGCCCGGTTCAAAAGTCCCCATTATCCCGGCAGCATTGCCCCCCTGTACAGCAATGGACACCAGTTGAACCAGCCACGACCAGACCGGGGATCGCGCCCCCTATCCTTGAGACGACGACCCGCCCAAGTCTCTAAACAAATCAAGGGCCATGAAACTACTATGAGACTCATCATCATCATCATCATCATCCCAGCCTATATGCGTCCCACTGCTGGGCACAGGCCTCCTCTCAGAACATGAGGGCTTGGGCCGTAGTTCCCACGCGGGCCCAGTGCGGATTGGGAACTTCACACGCACCATTGAATTGTTTCGCAGGTTTGTGCAGGTTTTCTCACGATGTTTTCCTTCACCGCAAAGCTCGTGGTAAATTTCAAATGTAATTCCGCACATGAATTTCGAAAAACTCAGAGGTGCGAGCCGGGGTTTGAACCCACGACCCTCTGCTTGAGAGGCGATAGGTCAAACCACTAGGCCACCACGGCTTCACTCATATTAAATGATATTGTAACGCATAACTCACGTCTTAAACCGCGCGGTGAGCGGTGGCGCGTAGTGTGCGTGTTGCGGCAGCCACCGAGTCGCGTGCTCCTGAGAAGAAGGGCTACGAAATAGCCCGAAACATGTCGAGCTAAACTCGGTTTAAGACGTGGGTTATCCGTTACAATATCATTTAAATCAAGGGCCTCCGAACCCCAGGGCCACGCTGTGTGTGTTTACGTATTTCTAATATTTATTGTGGTCGTATTGGGAGTGTATGTTTAAATTACGAACGTGTGATAGGACACCACGCGTAGTTAAGTCTTAATTGGTGATTGTTTTTTAAACAGTAAGAGTTCCTATTATACTTGGTTTGGTTAGGTATTTAACTAAATGTAAACAAAACAACGTCAATTGAAATTCCCCCATTAAACTATCTAAACATTTACATTTCTGTATTGAAATACACTAGTCTAGTTTGTATTACAATGATAGATAAGTAAAATGTTTAAAATCCTTGAATGTACCAAATCTGGGAGCTTAAGTTTGTTTACATTTAGTTAAATACCCAAACCAAGTATAGTCTCTTAGATAAATTAGGCAGGTAACTAAATAAATAAATATACTTAATGGGACACTTGACACCAATTGACCTAGTCCCAAACTAAGCAAAGCTTGTACTATGGATACGACGTACGCAACTTTATTTTAATTAACCTGATCAACTTAGAAAATTTGGAAAATATCAACTGCGGAATGTGATTGAATACGCGTACGAAGCCGCGGGTTTTCTCATAATCATCATATCAGCCATAGGACGTCCACTTGGACTTTGGACATAGGCCTCTCCCATGGAGTAAAGTTTTAGTAGAGTAGAGTAAAGTTTAGAAGTATCATCATCATCATGTCAGCCGAAAGACGTCCACTGCTGGACATAATAATAATAATAATTCATTTATTTATTCAGACAACAAAGATCCATACATTATTAGTAATTTGCTTATAACTATGTTAGTATACATATTGGACGAGTGATAGTGTGGTATTAATTAAATTTTGCATTATAGAGCACTCATTTCTTACAGCTATCATCTTCAGGAGGCTGTTAGTGCTGCCACGTATTCTTGTCAGAAGCGATGCCTTTTTTTTTCGTAGTATAGCATTAAAGCTATCTACTCGCGCTTCGGCAAACATAGTGGACGCACTGCAGAACATAGGCCTCCCCCAAGGCTCTCCACTCAGACCGGTCTTGTGCTTTCCGCATCCACCGCGATCCCGCGATCTTAACCAGGTCGTCGCTCCATCTTGTTGGAGGCCTCCCGACAGCTCGTCTCCCGGTCCGCGGACGCCATTCGAGAACCTTCTGACCCCATCGGCCATCAGTCCTACGAGCAATGTGCCCCGCCCACGCCACTTCAGTTTCGCAATTCTTCGGGCTTTGTCGGTAACCTTAATTCTACTGCGGATATCATCATTTAGGATTTAGTAGTATATTTTAAACTTATTGAATCTTCAATAGACACCATTCTGGCGCGTAACGCTATCGGCATGTTGTTATTTCCGACTCGGGCACAAAAAACTGTCCTCGATATATTTGACCAGCTGGTAACCCGACGCCCGCGCACGATCCTGGGGCGGGTTCCGTAGAAATGGTTCTGTGGCATTGAAATCACTGATGATGTTAGTTTAATGGATATATTGGACATAATATGTTTCATAACTAAGATTTCACGATAAAATTTAAATTGGAGATTTTATTGAGATATTTTAGTGATTACGCGTAATATTTTCATGTATCTGTTTGTAAATATTAAATATTTAGATACCCAGGAGTTAGTTAATTATTATTATAGTATTACCTATTAATTTAGTATTATGGCATTATTTAACTTTCCATTGTCTGTAATTGATAGTAAGATGTAAATTAAATTATATATTATCTTATTCATTATAATATCAGACAAATTATTAAATGGTCGATTAGTCAAGTAGAATTTTAATTTTATATATTTTTAATGGCACAGCTTTCTGTTTGTTTCTGGGTTTACCTACCGTATTTTATTAATTATTATCAATCGCTTTGAACTCTAAATATACGTCAGAGCCCTTGTTTATAGCAGTTCACACTTGACCAAGCTCTAAGATCGAAGGTTATTGGTTTAAATATCCCACGAGCATACCAACGACTTGTCACACGCTACTGAATGGGTGGTGGGGTTACATCCCCCTATAAGAAACAGTACGACAACGGCGCTGGAGAAATATAAGCAATAGAGAGTATACCCTGTTTATTAAAGGAAGGTACTAAAATGACGTTTCATGTGTTATCTGTTTTTATATCTCATAAAGTGATGTGCCACAACCGGTCATCACCGAAAAGTTTCGGTAAGTACCTATATTATACGTACTTACAAAACTTTAAGATATACCCCTGGTGTTGCAGATGTTTATGGGTGGTGGTGATCTCTTACTATCAGGAGACCCACTTGCTCGTTTGCCACCCAGTCGAATAAAAAAAAGATATGAACGGATCTGTGGCGTACTAACACACGTAGGGCACTTAAGACTTTAAAAAAAAGGTAAAATGGGTCTAATGAAAATGCCACCGTTTAGGAGATATTTCTACATTTTGTAGATTTTTTGATTCTAAGCAAGCTCTGCATAAACATAAAATATGATTTATCGATCATTTGCAATTATGATTTTTTTTTGGAGTCTTTTTGTATTTATTTCAACTCCAAATTCGTTATTTTTACGGGTATCCCGTGAAACCATATCGAAAATACAAACTGAGACATGGATGCACAGAAAAACCAGAAAAAGAGGCCAGCGCGCTGGGAATCGAACCCAGGTCCTCAGCAATCCGTGCTGCGTGCTATAACCCCTACATAACCGCTGGACAGGAGTCTAGACACGAATTTCTCCTATGCACACATATCTCAGGTTGCTGTCTCAGTTTGTATTTTCGATATTTGCAATTATATCGAAAACAGACATCAGAGAGTAGCACTATTTGTAATACATATGTTGGTCACATTATTTTTACATTTGACATTCATACTCTCACTTTAGTATCTTGATTTATAGATGCAGACTTGAAGACCCTTACTGTTTAAATATTTATGTGTTTATTCAGACACAAACGTGGTGTTAAAAAAGTATTGTAATTTCACCCACATTGAGGTTACTGATTGATAGTGTGGGGTACCTACATATAAGCTACTGTTTTTTGAAAATTAGTAGCATTCGAAACTAACAAAAAAAACAGTAAGTAATAAATTGGGTCTACTCTATCGTATCGCCGAATGATTGTTTGTCCTGAAATTTAATGATTGTGTTATACTCGATTGTCCTAATCGTTAATTATACCGAAACCAAGGACTTTTCATGAAATTTATAAATTTATATTTTTTGAGGGCTGGATCGGCGTCTGGTTACTGCGTCGATCACGAGCACTGCGCCGGTGTTAAATCTGTCGGTAAAAAAGAGCAAGTTCGGAAATGCTCGGCGAGCTCGACGCACGCGCACCTGTCATGGCGTCGCGTCGCGACGTTTTTTAACCAATGGGGTTGGATTAGAAACTCAGGAATTTAAGGATTTCTAATTGATTTACCAATAAATAAATGTTATGGTGGCCGCAAGCCGTGGTGGCCTAGTGGTTTGTCCTATCGACTCTCAAGCAGTGTCGTGGGTTCGAACCCCGGCTCGCACCGCTGAGTTTGTCGAAATTCATGTGCGGAATTACATTTGAAATTTACCACCAGCTTTGCGGTGAAGGAAAACATCGTGAGGAAACCTGCACAAACCTGCGAAGCAATTCAATGGTGCGTGTGAAGTTCCCAACATGCCCGTTCCCGCGTGGGAACTATGGCCCAAGCCCTCTTGTGAGAGGAGGCCTGTGCCCAGCAGTGGGACGTATATAGGCTGGGATGGAAATGTCATGTGTCATCTTCGGCGCCATTGTAACTTTGGGAAAAGTCTTTGTCATGGGATTTTCCTAGCAGTTATAGTTTTTCCAGCAGATCTGCAACCAGGTTAAAGCTTCACTTACCTCGCCTCGCTTCGCTCAGCTTTTTGTACCAGAGATGCGCTATGCGAAGATGGGTAAATGAAGCGTTTCTATTGGTTCATGAAATACACATTCCTCGCAACACATCCTCAGACATCATTGGTGGAAATGCAGCTTTATGTTTTTTTTTTATTCGACTGGATGGCAAACGAGCAATTGTCTCCTGGTGGTAAGAGATCACCACCGCCCATAGACACCTGCAACACCAGGGGTATTGCAGATGCGTTGCTAACCTAGAGGCCTAAGATGGGATGCCTCAAGTGCCAGTAATTTCACCGGCTGTCTTACTCTCCACGCCGAAACACAACAGTGCGCACTGCTGCATCACGGCAGGATTAGCGAGCAAGATGGTGGTAGCAATCCGGGCGGCATTGCACAAGGTCCTACCACCTGCAAAAAACACACCAGTGGCGTGGCGTCAGATATTTCCGTGGTAAAGCCGAAGATAAGATCGCTTACATCTTTCACAAATCCTGTTTGTCCTGTCCTATTTTGTAGGTTAATATTGGGCAAGCCGACGGAAATAGGGTTCTGCGAACGCTTCGCCACTGAAACACACACACCTGTAAATTATTTGAATAGATGAATATAAAAAAATAGTATACTTAAGTGTGCAAATTTTCACAATCATGTTTTCCTTTTACTATTGTGCTAGTGATTGTGCTCCTGCCCCAGCGCAATCGGTTTAAATCCAACCGCCGCTGAGTAATGGCCGCCGGCATGCGCGGGCGCATCAAGGACGACCGGCGCCGGCGACGGCAGTGACTCGTCCGCGATCTAATGCTGAGAATTTGCTTCTTTTAAATAATTTATATTATTACTAGCTTTTGCCCGCGGCTCCGCCCGCGTGCTATTCGGTTATCGCGCGCTGTTCCCTCGGGAACTGTGCATTTTTCCGGGATATAAGTGGCCTATGTCACTCTCTGGCCCATAAATAAACTAAGGTATATAAAAACGTTACCGCTTTTTTATAATGAAATATTTTTGGATAATTGGTATGTAGGCCCGAGAATAGGACGTAAACTATTTTACACTTCTCATGCTCGTAAATTTGGTGTTTATGCTGGATCTAGGCGATATAAAATTACTTTTCATGCTCTAGTAGTTCATAAAGTAAAATCTTCGTCTAAGACCAAGGTAATCAGTTGTCAACAGCCACAAACAAAAAAAAACTATATATTTTTTTAAATAATTTTTATTTTATGTAAAACTAAAAATCAATCAAAATAAATCAATAAAACTAAAAATTTATAATTATGTGGCAATACATGAAAGGTACCTATTAGTAAGTGACCAATTTGTTTCTAGTGTTGCCATTTCATTTCCACGTCATCGAAGTGAAAAGCAGAATGTCAAACTCGAGCGTTAAACCCATTTTCCCCTCGACGTGCCTATCCACCCTCGCCGTATCGGCTCGGGTAAAATGGCTCGCTTTATGCTCTTGTTGTACAATCTACTATTTCATTCATAATCCAGACATAATCGGATTCCCTAGCGCCACACGTCACACCTCTTCAAAAAAAAACAATGCTATGTCACCAAAATAGAATATAACAAACATTGGCTTGACCAACATTGCGCAAGCGCATAGAACCTCATACTGCGAGGCATTATCCAATTGGGCGAATTGACCGACGCACATAAATCTCAATGGGAAGCCCTAATCGTGGGAGCCCCATCCCTTCGGATGGGAATAAGTATAGTTATACTTAACCGACCGACAGTGTAGGGCAATGAAGAGCGCTTTTGCCGGTTCACTCTAGCCAACAACAATATATCAAAAAAAAAAATATCATGGGACACTTGACACCAATTGACCTAGTCCCAAACTAAGCAAAGCTTGTACTATGGAAACTAGGATAAACATACTTATATAGATAAATACATACTTAAATACATATTTAACATCCAAGACCCGAGAACAAACATTCGTATTATTCATACAAATATCTGCCCCGGCCGGGATTCGAACCCGGGACCTTAAGCTTGATTGATGATTATCTTTTACCATTAGGTACGCGCGACTTTGTGCGCGCAGAACTCGATTATCGCTATCCCGCAGGAACTATGCTTTCCGGGATAAAAACTATCCTATCCAGGGAAGGCCCCGGGACTCAAAATATCTGTATGCCGAATTTCATCTAAATCGGTTCAGCGTTTATGAAGTAACAACAAAATAAACAAATAGACACACACTTTCAGACTGACAATTTAATTGTCATTTTGGGATTTTACTAAATATTTCAAAATAAAAACAATTAAAACTCTATCTAGTGCCAGCCACGAAGACGCGTGATTTTGTCAAAATTAAACATTAATGACGATGTCATGCCGTGGTTCTTATTATAATGTCATTATGTGCCGTGGTTCTTATTACAACGCGCGTCATCGCGAATGACTATGTACCTGTTCCTGTTATAATTGGCTGTTAGAAACCATTAATCATGAGAGTCAGACCATACAAAATCCGATCTCTCACTAAAATTAATTAGGTAGTTATATTATGCCTAAATTAGAGTATGGTTAAATAAATTCTTCATACGACTATAAGCTGAAACGGCATACCGTTATCCATGATAACTCACGTCACAGCGCCATCTATCGAGAGCAAAGTCAATCTATCCGCAGACTAACTGTGAAGGAGACTGTCGAACGCTATTAGTGCTACTACATAGTAAAATATCTATGGGAATTCCAAAAATTATATCATAGATTTCATGGCAAATGAACTATGCCAGATTTTACGACTCGAGGCCACGGTTCCACTGAGGCGGAGACGAGTGGAGCGGAGAGAAGACGTGTAGGGATCGACCAAAGGGATCGACCAATCATATAGTTGAAATCCACATCTCGTCTCCGCCTCATTAGGCTGCGGCTCCACTGAGGCGGCAACGAGCGGAGCGGAGAGGAGATGTGTAGGGATCAACTAATCCCTACACGTCTGATAATAATGAGGCGGAGACGAGATGTGTGTGGATTCAAGTAATATGATTGGTCGATCCCTACACGTCTCCTCTCCGCTCCGCTCGTCTCCGCCTCAGTGGAGCCGCAGGGCTTGCATTGACGGAACTGCGGCGAATTTCAAAAGGGCTAACTACGTCTGGTGACCTGTATGTATTTTTGTCTGTTTTTTTTAACCCCCGACGCAAAAAGAGGGGTGCCATAAGTTTTACCGCTATGTGTGTCTGTCTGTCTGTGGCACCGTAGCTCTTAAACGGGTGAACCGATTGGAATGCGGGTTTTTTTATTTGAAAGCAAGTTTTGTAGCGATGGTTCTTCGATATGTTTCATCAAAATTGGTTTAGACGTTTTGGAGATATTAAACTTTGAAATGACAATGTCGGGGTTTTTCAACTTTTCAAGTTGGTTTAACTGTTTTTGGCCTGCTCATTTTGAACATAAAAGAGGAATGGTAAATTTTGCCTATATTATTACCTACAAGCTTTTATTTAGTTTCACCTGTCCCGTTGTCTGTCTGTCTGTAGTCAAATCTTGCAAGTTGAATTTGACCAACTTCTAATAGTCGGATTGAATACAATAATCTGGTAGTGACATCCTGGTAGTCTGGCCAGGATCGTCTCCGCAGGACGGAACTCTTTAACTTTTCTTTAGTTTGGGTGACTGCAGGTAAAGTTGACAAAAAAATCTTGTATTAAAAATGAAATTTTGACCAAAAACTTATTTTTAAATAAATTTTAAGTACAAACCAAAAAAAAAATTGTTTTCACATTTAAAAATTATGATTTCTCCACCAGATGGCGTTAAATATCAACGAGGTTCTAAGTCATAAGTTGTATGATGACGAATTCAAGGCAGAGTTTTGACTTAATAAGGCTTTATGGAACAAGTAACTTAACGCACCTAATAATAATTTGAAGCGTGGGCGGCTGAGTCAGCGCAGCGCAGGCGCATTCCACTTGCTGGTCCAGTAAATGGCAAAAGTAGCGGCGACTTTATAAACCCACTCGAAACTTTGCCCGCATCCCTCAAAAACTGCACTGTCCTGGGATAAAAGATAGCCTATATCAATTAGGGATCTTGTATTGTATTGTATTGTAACTCTTTACAATAACAATACATTTTTAACCCGCGACGCAAAAAGAGGGTGTTATAAGTTTGACCGCTATGTGTGTCTGTCTGTGGCACCGTAGCTCTTAAACGGGTGGGCCGATTTGAATCCGGTTTTTTTTAAGTTCTACAAGTTGATGATGATAGTTTGAAAACCAGCGCTGAGATTGGGACCCATTGCCTAACCTAGCAGTAAGCTTAGCTTAGTAAACCTTCTTAATGTTTTCATCATCATCATCATCATCATCATCATCAGCTGCATCTGTCCACTGCTTCGCAACAAAGGCCTCCCTCTAACAACGCCACAATGACAACGCACCGCTTGCATCCGCCTGTTGCCCACAACTCTCACGATGTCGTCAGTCCACCTGGTGGGAGGCCTGCCAACGCTTCGTCTTCCGGTTCGTGGTCGCCACTCGGAGACTTCGCCCCCCCAACCGTTATCTGTTCTTCGAGCGATGTGGCTCATATTCTGCGAGCTATGTCGATGATTTTAGATGTAAAATTTTATTTCACTTTTATTTTTTTAGGTTTTAACCTCTGATGCAAAAAGAGGGGTGTTATAAGTTTGACCGCTATGTGTGTCTGTTTGTCTGTCTGTAGCACCGTAGCTTTTAAACGGGTGGACCGATTTGAATGCGGTTTTGTTTTATTTGAAAGCAGGTTTTCTAGCTATGGTTCTTAGATATGTTTCATCAAAATCGGTTCAGCCGTTTTTGAGATATTGAACTTTGAAGTGACAAAGTCGGGGGTTCTCCAACTTTTCGTTGTTTAGCTTATGCAATGAAGATATTCTATTTCAATCTACTCTTTTCTTAAAGTATTGTAATAATTTCGCTATGCAGTAACAGGTGGCGCTAGAATCGCTACGGTTATTTATGTTTAAGTAGTTAAGTACTAAGGAAGGATGCAATAACACATTATAGTCCTTGAATGCGGCGTATAGCCCTTCTAAACATAGATTTTTATATATATCCAGGAATGTAATCATATAAAACGTGATAAACAAACAAACACCGGACCTACCTCACGCATGTTTGCTATAAAAGAGGATTACAAAACTATAAACGATTTTATTTTTATCAAAGTACCTGTTCATTCCATGAAAATTCTGTAGAGGGAGACGTAAGATGGCTTAGTATGCTGTCAGAGTGAGAGAGAATAAGAGCCGTGATTTGTGGATTTATATGGGATTATTGAATTTATTTATAAGCATAGCTGAAGTCCGTTGACTTTAGTTAAAGAATGTTTATGGAATTTAAATGTTATTTATAGACGTGATTGACAGTATTTTAAAAATAAAATTAATTTAACCGATAAAACATACATTTACCAATTTATTTCGGGGATCCCGGAAAAGGCTCAATTTTTTTTAAGTAGGATAATTCTACTCCACCAATAAAGGTTTGACATTCCGGGTCTAGAATTTTGTCTAGAACTTACTAAGCACCTCATTTACACTTATAAAAAATCTTAATAGTTTTAAAGATTTTTTTTCTCCGAATGACTTCAAAGTTCATACATATTTAGGGTTCATATTATGTTTATATGTTTCTAAGCAAGCCGAGCTTTATTTAGAATTTCGTTACATTGTATTGGCAAAAAGTTATCACTATACTAAGAACAATAATCTTATTATAACCGTTGTATTGTTTTTTTGGTGAGCGCCCGTTAAGGATAGCGCTTTAGATACTGAACTAAATAAGTTAATGAAATATTAACTGACTCGTTGATACTTAGACCCTAAAATACCAAAGCTTTTTTGTAAAATTCTAAGTCTCTATCTATTACCTATATTATCATCATCTCCATCAGCCGGAAGACGTCCACTGCTGAACAAAGGCCTCCCCCTTAGAACGCCACAATGAACGACAACTCGCGACTTGCATCCACCGGTTTCCCGCAACTCTCACGATGTCGTCAGTCCACCTGGTGGGAAGCCTGCCAACGCTTCGTCTTCCGGTTCGTGGTCGCCACTCGAGGACTTATCTCCCCTAACGGTTCTCTGTTCTTCGAGTGATGTGGCCCGCCCATTGCCACTTCAACTTGCATATTTTTTCAGATATATTATGTCGATGACTTTAGTTCTTCCGATTCGGTGGTCGTGGTTCGTGGTATTATATTAAAATGTGTAACAAAAAATAGGTTAGTTATAAATCCCGTAGAAATCTCAAAAACCTACTTAGACAAGTAGTTAGTACTTAGTAGTTTGTTACTTAAAAAAAGGTTTTAAGGTTGACTGGCAGAGACCCTTGAGGCATTCGCATTTGTATTTAAAACACTTTTCTCGTAACCTTTCTGTGTTTCCTTTTTGTATAATTAAGAGTATAAACAAACAAAAAAAATACCTTCCAAATTTCTGTTCAGTCCTGGTACTCTTTCATTGCCTTTTTAAAATTTAGTGAAGACAATAACATGAAATTGTTTTTCATTCACTACATCAGAATTTCAGCTGTCAGAACCCACATGACTTTAAAACTTAAAGCAGCGAATACAATCACGTTAACAGGAGTGTTCGGTCCAAAAACATGCGCTCGCGCAGGACGTTCCAAGAACGCCACGACGATGACGTGACGTTACGCGTGCCACAGAACATAATTATAATAGAATAACTAATGTTATTACACATGGAGGACATTTGGGGACTTTGCCCAACAGTGGGACACAAACCCACGCTAAATAATAATACTACCCATGTGTAAAAACAAAATTTGGATTAGTAAACGTGTTTTCTTTCACGGTCCCAAATCCCCAAACCAAATTTCATCACGATTTATTAAGTACTTTAAACGCGAAACATAACAAACATACTCATTCACAGACATACACGTACACATTAAATAAATAAATAAATATCACGGGACAATTCACACCAATTGACCTAGTCCCAAAGTAAGCTTAGCAAAGCTTGTGTTATGGGTACTAAGTAACGGATAAATATAATTATATAGATAGATACATACTTAAATACATATTAAACACCCAAGACCCGAGAACAAACATTATTATTTTTCATACAAATATCTGCCCCGACACGGGAATCGAACCCGGGACCTCAAGCTTCGTAGTCAGGTTCTCTAACCACTAGGCCATCTGGTCGTCAACATTGTTACCTATAAGCAAAGAACTCTTTTGCTTATCTATCTATCGACATAGATATGTATACTTTAAACGAGAAATTCTAATCAGAATCCCGGAAACTGCTCAAAGAAATTTGGTATGTGGGGTTTTCGGGAAGACAAATCGCTCTAGCTTGGTCTTATCTCTCGAGCAGCAAAGCTCGGTCGCCCAGGTACTCAATTTATTACACCACCATTTTGTGTATACTCCAACGTAATTATAATTCCATAAGCTAAAATGAAATTGTAAAATTGGTAAAGCAGTAAAATTATGAGCTAATAAGCTACGGTGCTTAACTTATTCACTGCCACCGACGCATACATGCGTTTTCGGAACTGCGCCCAATGCCGCTATCATAGTTATTCATATATTTTGAACGCACATGTGGAAATCAGGTGGCAGTGAAAAGGTTAAAATGATGGATACACCCGACTCTATTGCCAAGGTAATAAGAGTGTGTAGATCGTTTTGAGCACTACAACTGCTTGTCTACTTATGTTGCTGACTATACATAACTAATTGATAATTCAGACTTTACCTTGCGCAGGGTCATAATTAATGAACTACAACCTTACTTTGCTACCATGCAACGAAACCGCTATAGTATAGTACTCTGCAGAGCAGAGTAGCAAAGTAATAGGTAGTTTATGACATTCGCAGTCAAACTAATTCATACAATATGATTTTCAGGTGGGGGTTGAGCGTCTTCGCCCTTGCGTAGTTATATAGTATTCCATTGTCCCCATGAAGCGATTCGCTTTATCTTTCCTAAAGCGAACTCCTGTGGAATAGAATTCGCTCATATGCCATCGTCTGCGTTTTCAGATAGATCCAATCTAGTTGCAGGGCTCTTCAATCTAGAGGGAATACGCTGCCACTGAACCAGTCAGTTTTGCAGGTGGTAGGACCTTGTGCAAGGTCGGCCGGATTGCTACCACCATCTTGCTCGCTGATCCTGCCGTGAAGCAGCCAGTGCTTGCACTGTTGTGTTTCGGCGTGGAGAGTAAGACAGCCGGTGAAATTACTGGCACTTGAGGTATCCCATCTTAGGCCTCTAAGTTGGCAACGCATCTGCAATCCCCCTGGTGTTGCAAGTGTCTATGGGCGGTGGTGACCTCTTACCATCAGGAGACCCACTTGCTCGTTTGCCATCCAGTCGAATAAAATAAAAAAGGCAGATATACATTTGGCCGCATCTGATCTTTTCATCGGGTGAGATATTATATTTTTTACTATATTGTGAAAACAAAAAAAATGCATATTACTATTAAGCAAATAATTAAATTAACGCTACGCTAATAGGTAGGTACAGTCACCAGCATTAATCTCTGCCACAGCGGAGCGTGCAAAAATATCTGACACGTCCGTCCGGCCGTAAATAATAGAGTCGTATCAGATATTTATACACGCTTGTCGCGTCAGATATTGGTGCTGGTGACTTTTTTTTTTATTTGTCTGGATGGCAAACGAGCAAGTGGGTCTCCTGATGGTAAGAGATCACCACCGCCCATAAACATCTGCAACACCAGGGGTATTGCAGATGCGTTACCAACCTAGAGGCCTAAGATGGGATACCTCAAGTGCCAGTTATTTCACCGGCTGTCTTACTCTCCACGCCGAAACACAACAGTGCAAGTACTGCTGCTTCACGGCAGGATTAGCGAGCAAGATGGTGGTAGCAATCCGGGCGGACCTTGCACAAGGTCCTACCACCTGCAAAACAGACAGACAATACTACTATACAACAGACTGTACTATAAAGAGCCACCGAAATACAGGATGCTATTTTTCCAAGCTCTTCAAATTGGCCCGTTTAATTTTGCCCATTGTATATCTGAATGACATGACTGTCAAACGTGAAAACTTTTGTTTACTTCTACGAATAAATCTGCACTCAGAGATCATCGGCTGGTGTTTTTATTTTACATTATTTTCCTCAAACAATAGCAGCGCCGGCGCCGGTCAAGGTTTTAGTCTTAAAATGTTATTTATTATTTTGTTCGTTTATTTATAGACATAATGCTAAATGTGTAACCATTTTTAACTACTCGTACATATATATTTCGTTTATGGCCCATCCACAGGGCCTTAAAACCAGCCAGGGCTTGAAATCTTTAAACGCTTTGACTTTTGACAGAAAATAAGCTTGTTATAAACAAGTATAATTCAAAAAATCATTAATTTGTTGATGCAAGCGTCACTTTGCTAAGTTCCATCATTATTAACAAACCTTTTTGTCTATTATTATTAACTTTTTTTTTCAGTAAAAAGAATTTAGACTTGACACTTTTTAAATAATACGCGTTCTCGAAAATTATCTTATCCTTTTAATAACTTCCACAATCATTCATTGTAATTAACCTGTATTTTGTGTTGAAAAATTCTGTCTGCCTAGTTTATTCCTGCGCATTCTTCTTGGCAATGATTCTTTCCGAAAAAAGTGACATATAAAATAGCCCTTTGTTTGTGGCCTACATACAGAATAAACGTCTTGATTTGAAAAGGTTCCACCCTGGGTCATGATTCAGTTTGTTCGACACACCAGGGGCCTTTCTGAAAATCAGCGCTGAGCTAACGAGCCCAGCACAAGCTGCAATGAGACTGGCACCCTTTGCCAAATTCTTTAGCAACTACAGTATTTTTTAATGTAATCAACTTGTTCTTTGGCAATAAACATTTTATATTCCATTTCTTTTTTATTTAGATTTTTGATTTTGAATCAAAAACTCCCGCTGTTTCCAAACCCAACGATGAAACAGTGAGTTAACGCGCCCGCGCAGCTAAAGCCATCCGTCCACTCGTTGAGGCCGCCGCATTGACCCGCTTCGCCTTATACAGCAGCGCCATCTGGCCCGGTCCGGCCTTCGCCGGGGACGCGGGTAGGCTTTTTGGAATGATGCACCAAGGTCACGGTTATGTGGGTAAACAATGACGTGAACACGCTGTATATTGATGTGTTGGGAAAGTTTTCATTCTGTTTTAATATAATGCTTAATTTTATTCCGGCAATTTCTTCACGATCTTAAAATAGTAACCATGGCCTTTAAAATATGATGGACACTAAAAATCTATTAAAGCGTAGTTATTACCTATTAACATGTTGTTAAATTGAAGACATCCAATTACTCAATTATTCGTGATGCAACTTAAAACTAATTTGTTTGTACCGAGTTGTAAGTAGTAAAAGATGTAAGCGATAGCGATATTTATTTATAATATATATATTGGTGTAAAAATTCGTTTGATTATGTAAATCTACTATTATTAAGAAGCCCCTCTTGTTCTGAGAGGAGGCCTGTGCCCAGCAGTGGGACGTATATAGGCTGGGATGATGACTATTATTAAATTATTTTTCTCGGGGTTCTGATCACGGTCCCGTGATTTGAAAGGCATTCATGGGGCCGAAGCCAACATGAAGACGCCTTTGGCACCATATGATAAAAAAAAATTAGATGGGCTCAACTATCCCCTAATACATCATTGATAACTTGCTAAAGGACAGTCTCCAGAATTGCCAAACTATGAATAGGCGAGTTGGGATGCAGTGGATGGGATTACCAGGATATGGGGTGATATAACGGCCACCTACTATTTAAATCTGTCATAAATTCTACTAACGACTCGCTATTACTATTGTTGTCATCATCATCATCATGTCAGCCGACAGACGTCCACTGCTGGACATAGGCCCCCCAAAGGCCCAACCCTCCCTACTATTGTAGTACTAAGTGGAATTTTAACTCTATTGATTCCCACTCCGATGGTCGGTCGAATGACAATGACAACCGACTGCTGGAGTGTCGACACACGCTGACGATGCCTCGGACAGTGGCGTAGCTACTGGAGGGCTAGACGGGGCAGTGCCCCGAGGCCCCAAGCTCAGGGGTCCCTCAGACTCTGATTTACAAACTATAAATGACAAATCTGGAGTACGTCGAATTCGGAACACGACGAATATGGAACAAATTATTTTAAATAGTTTAGTTGGGGCCCTAGTTTATTTTTTGCCCCAGGGCCTTTGGTTACGGAGCTACGCCACTGCCTCGGAAACAGGTGAAATATTAGTTTTGGTGGTTTTGGTTGTGGGTTTATCTAGTTTCACTAGCAACAAAAGTGAAGTTAAAGAATAACATGACCGTGCTTTGGATCCTTTTTGTTGAACTACGTCCAAATAAGAATCCGCTGTTCTTTTTTGCCATAGAACACAAGCTATCTGACACTTGTGCAATTTCTTCCAATCGCCAGCCAATTGATTGATAAGGCGTTGACAACGCAAATTAAAGCATGCTGTCGGCAAACTAGCGACTAGCAGCTAAGGGTACGCTTCCGTACGAGCGGAGCAAAGACGATCGATTTAGCCGTTAGTTTGTAGTGGCTTATATCAGCGAACTATTATGTTTTTACCTTGATGGTTACAGGAGTACAGGATTGTTTAACACCATGTGGGCTATTTGGAAGAAATCAATTTTAGCGATAAGACCGCCTATAGTCAGCCATTTGTTTTGTGTTTTGTAATAAAAAATTGTATTGTAAAATTACAAACTCCCTTACGAGTATTCCCACACAAACGGCGGTAAGACGTGAAATGACACAAATTGACATAAATTGTGTCAATGCGAGATCTCTATCTAAGTTTTATGACACGTAAACCGAAGAGTGGGTCACCCTAATCTTTATGACTCCTTGTCATAATAAAAATCGCAGTTTATGACTACAATTATGACACACTGGTGTTGCCGTGATGTGGGTGTCCATTCATTGAAAAGTATTTTATTCAACATACTAAATCTTTTCAATTTTTCATTTAGAAATATTTAATACGTTGTGTGTCAGTCGTAGAATGTTTTATATTTACAGATGGAAGAAGTTGCATTTACGCTCTTGTGTTTTTGGTCTGTTAAAAAGGGATATACGAGTATGCTATGGAGATAAAAAAACAATCAATAAGTCATTTGCAAAGTTAAAGTGTTTAAGTCATTTTAAGGGTCAATCAAGTTTTTAGTATATGTTATTATATTATATCCGGTAACCCAGGAGACATCTGCAGTGTATAAAACACCTCTTACCTTATATGTAGAAAGAAAGAAAGAATTAATTTATTTACCTAAATTCGGCACAACAAAAATAAATAAAATTACAAAAACAGACAATCTTATACAATATTAGGCACCAAGAGAGAAAATAAAATAAACATTGTGCCGAAAGAAGTAAAAAGGGTCATACTCAGCGTACTGCTACAGCAAGCCGCAGCAGTCAGTTTTCAGTATGACCCTTATTACTCGTAACTTTATTACTACAGCTGTATTGGTACTTTCGTAGAGCAGACCTTAAACGCATTCATACCGAGTGGATGTTTCTCTTAATTACCCCCACATCGTACATCAGGGATACCTGGGCCAATCAACTTTTTTACCCACACTAATCTGTCCGCGACATCTTTCAAACAATTACAGATTTTTGTAAGTAAACATGTTTTTTATGCAATTTAATAAATGGTGTACATGTACATGAATACATGCCATCCTACGTAAGTTCAACCTATTAAACCGTGGAATATCTTGTTGGAAGTACGATTTTTTGGTAACGCCAGAGACAATTTTGGTAAGGCAGGAGACGCCCAAAGTGTGGGTAAAATAGTTGATTGGCCCACCTACACTTGGCTAGATTTTTTTTAGCATGCTTAGAAGATGAGCCATGAAGGGATTGCCTTAGAACTGTCACAACTCCTAACTTAGAGGATTTGTACCCCATAAAAATCATACTTTTAATAAGTAGCTCAGGAGATGTTACCATGGCAACAAGCTACACTAAAAATTTAAATCGACTTGTAGTGTGAAAAAAAAAACAAAAGTAGGTAAACAAAACATTATAAACAATGTCTTAACTTAAGTAGGTAGGTACTTAGCATTTTAAACTGTTTTTTTTATTTCATAAAATTAGATTTTAAAACTTACCAATTCAGTATCGTTCTCTGTAAATGCACTTCACTTCACTGTATCACGGTCACAAGCACACACACTATTCTTTATTAGTTTCATTAGTCTTGTTAGTTTCAGATTGTCGTTTCATTTCAAGGCCACGTCGTTGCTGTATTTAAGTTATTTTTAACCTGAAACAAAAGAAGTATTGATAAAATAATTGTAATAACCGTTGATTAGTTGTGTTGGGTACACTGACGACTGCAGCTGTTTTATTTTGAGTGCTATACTTGTGAGTGGCTGAATGACAAACTCCATTGCCAATTACAGAGAAAAAATACAAATATTTATGATGTGAGGCATTATGGAGTTTAAAAAATACATGAAAAAAAACAAGAGCACTTAAAAGAAAAAAATATAGAGCGATAAATAAAATTTGGAATTTTTCTAAGTAAGTAGCTACAGGAATGTAATTTTTTTAAAGTTACCTAACATTGGTCCGCATTATTTTTTAAAGCTACTAAGAAACCATGATTACTATAAAAAAAAAACAGTGACTCAATCATTGCCATCAAGGAAAATAGACACCGCTTGTATAAACGATATAAATACCAAATAAAAATAACACAGTTTATGTTAGCATGTGTTAAGCTCTTTGAATACAAAAAAACTTGAACTAGAATGTTCATTCGTTTTAAAATTTTTACCTCTATCTAGGCATACGCGGCGGGCACAAAGGCAGATAGTCAATAAGAGGCACCACAGATAGTACTTCGTTAAAATAATTTTATGCTTATCTGTGCTCCGTAGATTATCTGCGTCGAAACATTTTCTCACTTGTGCGTTTATTTTTAATTTAGTTTTTTGTCGTGGGAAGGCTTTTAGGTGCCTGTATTTTTTGTTTTGTATGTTGGTAGAAAAAATGTCAAGTTGTTGTTTTATTGGATTTGATACGCTTGGCTCGCTGTTAATTAGTTTTTTATGTTACCTACCCATAAAGGAGAAGTGCGACAATGAGGAGTATAGTCTGTCAAAAAAGAGAAGAAATTAAAAAGTGGCAACACTGTAGTGTCATCCCTTTCAAACCCTGTCAAACCAAAAAGGGAGGACACTACAGTGTTGCCACTTTTTAATTTCTTCTCTTTTTTGACAGACCATAAAGTCATAATAATACAATACATTGGGCCTGCGTGGGGGGGGAATACGGCCCAAGCCCTCTGATTTTGAGACGAGAGCAGTGGGACGTATAGTCGTAAGTATATAGACTGGGGGATGCTAATAATGATGAAAATATTTTTATTTTCAGGGTCAATCAACTTTTTAGTGTAGCTGGTTGCCATGGTAACGTCTCGTGGGTTACTTAGTAAAAGTATGATTTTATGAAGATTTTATTGGTACAAATCGACTAAAGTTAGAATTTGTGACAGTTAAAAAAAAATCCTTTATGGCTAATCATCATTAGGAAAGCATGTTAAATAGTATACATTGCAAGCATTTTTCTAAAAATGTATCAGTGTTGTCTCCTGGGTCATAGGACAGAGTAACAACACTAAATATGACGGAGTAAACAGAATAATATTTTTTACCCAGGTTCCAGTTTTCTATTTTTCAAAATAAAGATACTACAACTTAAAAGTTTGCTCAGCTAGCTACTGGAGTAAAACCACATTTCATCGCTACCGCGCAGGTAACTCTGCCCACGCGCAGCCTTGGCGCGCCGCAGTTTCCTGACGCATACGCTGTTACATGTGGCCAAAGTTTTTGAAATGCTTGCTTTAAATTATACTTAATATTAATATAAAGGTCTGTGTAAATTCTCTGCTTCTTATATTACACTAGCCTGTTACCCGCGACTCCGCCCGTGTAGAATTCTTTTATCGCTATCCCGCCGGAACTATGCAGTTTCCCTGGATAAAAACAATCCTATGTCCTTCCCGGGACTCAAACTATCTATATTCTGAATTTCATCTAAATTGGTTCAGCGACAACGGCTTACAAACTTATTATTATTACTTATATTAGTAGGAACAAGGATGCAGTTTTATTAATAAGATAAAATGATTTTTCCGGCGGACAAAAGCTAGTATCGAAATAAGCTTTAAGGCTGCATTTCAACCAGAGATGTGCTAAGATTACTTTTTCACACAGATATAGATTACACTAGATAACGCAAACACCTCAATCTGTATGAAAACCAACCGTGTCACTTTTTTATATCTACTAGACATCTCAAGAGCGAATTAGCGATGTGAATTCCCCGATGTCCGCGCAAAATCGATTTAAATGCGCCGCCCGCCCGCGCCGTGGGGCTCAGTCACTAGTCATGATTAGTCAGTTGGCAGTCAGTCTTTGTATGGGGCCAACCCCGATGTTTGGTCGGGGTTCGGACACGCGAAGTAGATGCATTTGCGTAATCTAGTGTAATCTATATCTGTGGTTTTTCTTGAACGCCTCGCTCCGCTCAGCTGTTTCCACCAGAGATGTGCTGTGCGAGGATAGGTAAATGAAGCGTTTAATTGATTCATGACAAATTCCTCGCAGCACGTCCTCGCACATCCTATCTGGTATAAACACAGCCTAATCCAACGGCTGTCAAATAACTTATTCGAACTTAATTGACAAACATTGTCAAGCCGCCATTAGTATATATTACTATGCGTCGGTCCGTCTGTACACAACGATAAATATAACGCGTTAACGTCGGGTTTACCCTATTAGCATATAAATGAAAAGGTTTCACTTTTACTAAATAACTTTCACCTAATATAGATAACTTTTATTGAGATTTACCTAACAATATAGTTTATTCCATGCTTTTGGTTTATTGAAAACCACACACTGCGTAACTGTCAGTGTTAAAATTCACTCAATGTATAATAATATTGCTAGAGTATTTTAAATATATAAAATAATAAATCTATAGAATGTTGAAACGAGCTATTATGTAATTCTGCAAAACGTTAATGATTTACTAGGTACTTATTTTACCAGTTTGTTTTTTTTTTTTTTTTTATTCGACTGGATGGCAAACGAGCAAGTGGGTCTCCTGATGGTAAGAGATCACCACCGCCCATAGACAACTGCAACACCTGGGTATTGCAGATGCGTTGCCAACCTAGAGGCCAAAGAAGGAATACCTCAAGTGCCAGTTATTTCACCGGCTGTCTTACTCTCCACGCCGAAACACAACAGTGCAAGCACTGCTGCTTCACGGCAGGATTAGCGAGCAAGATGGTGGTAGCAATCCGGGCGGACCTTGCACAAGGGTTACTATATTTCTTTTTTTTTTCAAAAATAAGGCTAAAGCAACTGGCCCCACGTATACTGCGAAGAGCGAACTTCGAAGTTCGTATCTTCCCGTCCCGCTGACGCTTATTTTGTTTACGAGAGCGAGAGGGACGGTGTGATACGAACTTTGATTCTCGAATTTCGTAGTAGCCCCTGTCCTGTCCTGTTTAGGGCACTTGTCCCACTGCCGACGACGAGCGAGAAGCGAGCAGAGCGAGTAACTAGAAACGAGTGGGCGAGCAGTGAAAAGCGAGTGTTCGAGCACGACGGGCGATTACTCGCTCTACTCGCTCGAGCCGGGCGGCCGCCAAGCTAACAGCGCTGAGCGAGTATCGCTAAGCTAGTTTTATAGCTCAGCGAGTCTTGCTCTTGTCGCTGCGACAAATGATGTAAGAGCGAGTTCTCGCCGGCAGTGTGAACCGCCAGCGATCAACTATTAATATATGTGTCTCTTTTAGTCACACAGGATCTTATATCTTTTGTTCGTTTCTTGAGCGAGAAAATAGTTGATAGCCAATCGTTTCCTCGCCGGCGGTGAGACAGCTGCCTAGTGTTGGGTCGGTTGATAAGAATACTGAAATGGCCGCAGTACTTTTGTATTTTTAACAAACTATTATAGCTATCTACTCTATTCGTATCTTTATTTTTGTTTGCCTAATTTCAACAGTTAACTCATATATATTCGGAAAACTATATAAAAAGAGGTCGAAGGGTCGTGGGTTCGAACCCCGGCTCGCACCTCTGAGTTTTTCCAAATTCATGTGCGGAATTACATTTGAAATTTACCACGAGATTTGCGATGAAGGAAAACATCGTGAGGAAATATGCGCAAACCTGCGAAGCGATCCAATGGTGCGTGCGAAGTTCCCAATCCGCACTGGGCCCGCGTGGGAACTATGGCCCAAGCCCTCTTGTTCTGAGAGGAGGCCTGTGCCCAGCAGTGGGACGTATATAGGCTGGGATGATGATATAAAAAGATTATATTCATATTCACAAGTTAAAAATATAGCAAAATCTATGCAAAGGCCGTAATTTCTAGCGCACTATCTCTTTCTGTCTTCTACTTTTACCTAGTAACAGAAAGAACTGAAGAAAACCATTGTGATTCAAAGTGTGTAAAAATACACACAGTCGCAAATAAGGACCTCCTCCTTTAGTCCTTAAAAAAGTGATAAATCACGAACCCACTCAAAACCCGCATTATTCCATTCACGCACCAAATTAAAACTAATTAATTACTTTTTTAATCACAAGGCGTTACAACCTAATAGATTCACTTCTTATACGCCCTACAACTTTGTCCCACAAAGGGGCCGGAAAAACGGGTGTCAAATTGTTAATACAATAAGGGAAAGTGGTGCATACAAGTTGGCCCCTTTAACTTAGTACCTACAAGGTCGGAGGTGACACTTTCTCTGACAGTAGGGCAGTCAATATTTGACATGGAGTGACACTTGTCAAAATTTACTAAATTTATGCTAGTTGGAAGTGAATAGAATAACTACAGGCTCTAATGGAAATGTTAGTGAAAATGAAAGCTAAGTTAAAATTTAGTCGATATTTGTATAATTGTATACCAACTCTTTGAATTTTTTCGGAATATTTCAGTGGATTATTCGGTTATCTTGGCTGAACGCAATTGTAAAAGTTTTTCGTCGGAATTTTTGACTTAACAGGGAGAGTTTCAAAACAATACGGTATTTGACAACTCCTGATTTTGCCATATCTTAATATTATTATGAAAATATAGATATACAGATAGTGTTTAGCGAAGAGAAAATTTAAATCGGTTGAAAATTGGATTTATAGTGATTTTTTCAAAAATCTATATACCTGTCTCTTTCTCAAACGCTTTTCTCTATGCAGCAAGTATGGCGGTACTGGCGTGTGACGTCACATTCCAGTATGTCTTTCTCTGTCTAATATTGAATTTCAAACCTTTATAACTTTGTTATTTGTAAAGGTAGCTTAAAAATTGTTTTTCTATTCGATAACAGGCATTGTGTAGTTTTAATTTATAAAACATATGCAAAATAGTCAAATACCGTATTGTATTAAAAAGTTATCCCCGTGTCTCACGAGGACTTTACTTCCATAGTCTGTTTTTCCAGATAGATATACTGAGCGGCAAAAACTCTAGCCCTCAAATATATAAATAAATATATATAAATTATTTTCATTTTCATTTTTCATTTTCATATGCAGAATCGGTAATTTTGTATGAAGGTGGGGCAAATTTTGTGCCGCTGACTACGAATAAATATTTATTCGTATTAATATTATTTTTAATAATTAATTGTATTAATCGTATTAATAATTAATAAATATAAATATTATTCGTAGGCCGCTGAGTATAATCCTAGGCACCTAGGGCTCTTCAAGACTAGAGTGAATAAGCTGTTACTGAATCAGTGAGATAAACCTTTGGCCTCATAATCTGCACTTTCATCAAGAGGTCAATCAGGTGTCAGTTTTATCTAAAAAAAGTAATATTGGAACTGGGTACGTTTTCCATGAAAATAAGAACACAAAAATACAAAATCATACGTCAAACGCTAAGAGTAGCTGGACTTTACCACGCGCCATATAAATCTGCCTAAAAGTTCATTACTTAATACTCAGTTCTGATGCCTTTTTGAGATAAAATTTTTATGCGACGTCTTTACGTTACCCCCGGATTGTGTTCGAATCGCTTAACGGTATAGTGCCTATTCAATTATTGGAATTATACATTTATAGTTTTTGTAGTACTAGTCGGGGCAATGAACTTTTAGGCAAAGTTAGGCGGCGGAAGGTATACCTTTAAAGTAAAAAATTATATATAGTTTGCGTGTAACCACAGAAATTTAGACCAACGTTAAACAAGTGTTTAGTATCTGTTTCATGGAAATCTCTCATATAACGTTTGTCTAGAACGTGGTTCTTTTTTTGTAAGTAGTACATAATTTATAATCATTTCAAAGGCGGAAACAAAAACAGCCAACCAACAATTTCCTTATTTTAGAAATGTAAAAGCAAAGCAACACTAAAACAAAACTCCGTTAATTTCCTTTGAACATTCCGTCCTTGAGTTGACAGACTAACTAACTTTTACCCCGAAATGTATACGCCATTAGTTACAATATTAATTCTAACGTGTTTCTATAGCGAAGTTTCGTGTTACAAAGACTTTAATACCTACGATACGATACAAAAAAACCGGCCAAGAGCGTGTCGGACACGCCCGAAATAGGGTTCCGTAGCTATTACGAAAAAAATAAATATTTTTGTAAGGATTTCGTATTTTGTACGAAATATTCCAAGTTTAGGTATATTTTATACCTTAGGTTGCTATTTACTCTTAAACTACTAATAATTCTCAAGGAAACTTAAACATTATAGTTTTCCTTGTAATTTTGTTATACTTACTACCATCCTGATTTTTTTCAAATTTGTCCACCCACCGGTTTAGATTTTAGAGGGAGGGGGGACGCTCGATTTTAATGAAAATTTGCACTTTAAAGTTGAATATTTTGCAAACAAACTCCTGAATCGAAGAATCGTTTTAGCAACCCCCTAATAGTTTTAAAAGACCTATCCAACGATACCCCACACTACAAGGTTGAATAAGAAAAAAAAATCACCCCCACTTTACGTCTTTCATGTCATTTTTTTTACAGATCAGTGACGTATCGTCTTCTCAGGAACGCGTTCATGTAGTTGAAAACTATACATTATGAAACCCAGCTATAATATGTCGCTATTTCGTGCTATCAAGGATGTAAACTTTTGAAGTAGGAACCAAAACAAATAGTGCTGCGGCAACAGAGTCCTGGTAGCGGCCTGGGTGATATATTTACTCAGGTTTTTAATTTTTTTTTATTTAGTTTGCTATGTTACCCTTCGTAATTAAGTTTAGTTCTCTGACTTTTCGCAGAATTATTTTTTCCCAAAGTTTCATTTGCCAACTTTTTTATTTCCCAACTCATGATTTTCTCTGAAACCATTTTTTTCGGAACACATAAAACCAACCTAACCTAACCTACTATGTTCTATAAAACCATAAGAAAATACACTGACTTTTTTTTTGTTTTGGAGAAAATCATGAGTTGGGAAATGAAGCAGTTTGGCAAATTAAACATTTGGGATTCGTCAGTTGGGAGTTTTTATATTTATCTATAGCAGGGATGGCGAAAGAATAGCACGCCTGCAAGTTATTGTACGCGACGTACGTTATAATTTTGGCAAAGATGATTTTATATTATTCTCAAAAGCAATAAAAACAAATTATTTATTATACAAGTTACATAACGGTTTGTACGACGGTACGACCTTACGCTTCACTATACCACCTAAGATTTAGATATTTATACGCTATAAGTCACTAAACACCAGCCGGGCTACTACGAAACTCGAAATTCGTGTCGTGCGTTCCCTCTGACACTCATACTATTTAATACGAGAGCGAGAGGGACGGTACGATACGAACTTCGAGTTTCGAGTTTCGTAGTAGCCCTGCTGAACGTAAGGTCGCTGCATTACTCACGACTCATGGCCAGGCGCCATATTAGATACTGCCACAGTACTATACAACCTTAATCTACTAGCATTTCGATAAGTTTTAAGTCTTGCAAAGCCCAAAGCTTTGCAATTTTTTTTTAATTCCTTGACTCGTACAAGGTTGGGTTTTTCTTTTTTCGCAACATACAAATCAATACAATAACTCTTTATTGAACACCAACGCATAGGAAGCAGTACAGGAGACACAGGTAACATGGTGATTTTTTTAAACAATTATCGATCAAAGTATTTGGTGACATCATGACTAAAGAGAAGCCAAACAGTCGTAGTTATTTATATTCACAAAAATAAAACCGATTATAAATTTACCAACCACGTGTATTCGATTATACGACCCGTATAACTGTTATACGATCATGTTTATAGATATAGCCACTTGAATTTGAAGCAACATCTTTAACTGAAGCGGCTTCCTATTGATAATAAACTATAAATTATTAGAATACCATTTCTCATCGTTTGGTTAAATTATAATATCTCATATTTTAGTTAAACAGAAAAATAACTCATAAAAGAAGCTAAAACTTGAAATCTCTAGACAAACATGAGTTCTCGTCAAAGAAAAAAAAACTGGCGCACGCTTTACATTACTGACCTCAAGTTATTAATCTAAAATATATATATAATCTAAACAAATAAAAATTAATCGTAAAATGTGTTGCTAAGCGCAAAACTCGGCAACGGCTGGACCGATTTCGCTAATTCTTTTTTTGTTGTGTTTGTTATTGTCAGGAGAAGGTTTTCATGAAAGAAAATTTGGAAAAATTACAACGGGGGCGAAGCCGCGGGCAACAGCTAGTCTTCTATAAAATAAAAATGAATCATAAAATGTGTTGCTAAGCGCAAAACTCGGGACGACTGGTCTGATTTCGCTAATTCTTTTTTTGTTGTGTTCGTTACTATCAGCAGAAGGTTTTTATGGAAGAAAATACAGAAAAAATACAACGGGGGCGAAGCCGCGGTCAACAGCTAGTCTAAAATATATATAATATAAAATGAAATAAAAGCTTATAAAAATTAAGTTAAGAAGTCAGTTGAATTGAAAACGCTTTATCAAAATTGTTAAATCATTTTTACAGTGACATAATGCTGGCACGGTAGCGTTATAATATAAAGCGTCAATCACACTTTAAAAAAACTATTCGATATTCACATCACGCGCCATAATACTCAGAACGCATCCGTTGCTTTACCACAAACAATTTACAGTTACTTAATCATTAAACGTTACAATATGACCCCTAACACGTAAAAAATACGACCAAGAATGCATTCTTTCAAACGCAATAATGCACTCGGAATTTTAATACCAATATAATTTTTATACCATAGGAAATTAAAGCTTATCGTAATTGTAGCAAAGTTGTGTTTAGATGGAAAGTTGTTTTCAAGTGCTTCAGCCGTCCATATTGGATCAGGAAACGTGTGACAGCTCCAGAATTTGAAAATAGATTTGCCGCGAAATTGGGTGAAGTGAAGCTACTTTTGAAAAGTCGAATGCATTGCATTCTTTATATTTGAATTTTGAATCAATTTGAAATAGGAAAGTAACTTCTAAAATAATAAAACTGCGTCAGATAAATACTTAGTTTAAGTTTATACACGAATTTGTATCCAAGTCCTTTTATTAGAAAACAAAACTTAAAAGACGATTAGATGATAAACAAACGTAAGTATCAGTAATAATTAGATGTGTAGACATAACTTGACGAGTAATGAAACCTATTAAGGGCTACCGAAATAAACAGTACAGAAATAACGAAAAATAATTAAAACTTCAAACGCTTCATGGACTGAGCAATAGCCGTGGCGCCAAAATGTTATGAAATGTTAACGTAAATAACGCACAGTTATTAAGTATAATTATGGTGAAAATTAATCTTTGCCACGTTTGATCTATTTTCCGACGAGGAAGCTCTTCTCGCCGCCAAATTTCTTTTTGCTGTTACCACCGCTTTCTGAGTTTCTGGTAGTTCTTTTGTTCTGGTTGGTATATTATGAAATATGTAATGCCTTCTTACACTTATTTTATTAGCTTACCTGTAAAACTAAGTATTTAATGTAACGAAATGTTGAACTTGTTTTTCATGAATTTCCTATTGTGGTATTGACTTAGAAGCTTATTTATATGTAGAATGATGAGTATGGTCTTACCATGCGTGGTTTATTAAGGAATGGCATATAGCACTTACCAAACGCCAGTGTTGCCATGCGTGGCGCGCTTGACAGAGCCTGAGATCTGGACGCGGGAAAAGCGATCGACAATTGACAGTTTGTAAAAAAAGTCTGGCCCGAGTCGACAGTCTCAGGAACTGTTACGCGTTTCTTTATAATTAACTAGGATTTTCCTTAAGTTACTGTGAATCGTCATGATAGTTGCATTTCTAAGATTTCAGTGAATGAGTGTCGTATTGTTTTGGTTTTATCTTGACCACAATTAGTGGACTTTTGTTAGTTCTTCAAAATAGTTTCATTCTCTGCCCGAATCCCACTTGTTATGCCCACATTGATCATGTCAGGGTTGGATCCCGACTCTCTAAGTCCTATCTTACGATATATACGTATTGCTTAATCGATGTAAACCATTTTAAAAGTAAAAGTCGAAATGAAACAATTATTGATCATTTGGTCAAAGATAGGTATTAATGAAATGGTTAATTTCAGGCATTTTAAAAGTTGTTTTGTTAAAATATAATAAACTACTACCAACATTATAACAAGTTTGTCAGCGGTAAAACAAAGTTGGTATCACCAGTGTGACCGTTCTATTTTTAAATTTGGTCGCGAAACGTTCTGACTCCTTCCGTTGAAAGTTTGGCTTCCGGCGTTTGAGAATTCTATTTCTCGGGGGAATTTTAACTAGCAACTTGATTGGTGGACAAAAATAAAATTAAAAATATAGAGATGAAAAGTCTTTTCCGAGTCAGTTTTCGACATGAAATTAAGCAAGAAATTCAGTAAGAAATTCAGATAATTATTATTAGTGGTCGTTTTATACGTAATATAAGATACAGACATTAAAAATATATTCAATGTATATTTGCACGCAAATCTAATGCTACGTTTATAATTTATACGTGATCATGAAAAACGTTTGTTCCCAGCTGTGAGGCCACAAAGGCCTCAAACAAACCCACAAATTAACCTATCATTAAATTCCTAACAAACTTTCCGTGTTTTATTTAGAAAAACTTAATTTTTTATTTCTGAGATAACTTTCAAATCAGACGGCCCAACTCACGAGCTTGGGTGACTGAATTTGAATTGAAAGAGGTTAAATGATATTGTAACGGATAACTATATGAGCGAGTCTCACGGTAGTTGCATGTTGAAATTAAAAAAGGTTTTTGAAAAGATGGAAGCTCATATCGCCACCGTCTTTTAATCATGGGTCAATCCATTTCATTTTTAATTTATTACAAAAACTGTCACAAGAGTTTAAACAATATTAGAGTAAGTTTAGTCCAGTTGTCCTTTAGTTGATCTGTCACAGCGTTGACCTTGAGTTTACGTGCCTTGGAACTTTACGTACTGTTTAGTTTACACCTTGATGTTATCAATGCGTATGGCAGTGACCCGCGAATACTGTTACGTCTACGAAATTCGTAATAAAAGACAACTGTAAAATCTAAATTTGTATACTTTCAACACATCTTTGCCTGTGGTTTTCACGCCATATTAATCAGAAATCATTACGTTTTTCTGAACTATTTGTAAAAATACGTACTTAATATATTTTTTTGCAAGAAAAAGTTTACAAAGTGGCCAGTAACTATGGCAACCAACTACATTTTATCTCAAATTTTCGAATTTACTTACCTAAACTTACAAATTCGAAAAAGAACGATTTTGGAAATACTTTTCACGAAATTTTAATAAAAAAACTCAAGTTTGAAGAAATATAATTTAAATAAGCCTTTATATTGACTCATTACTTAAAAACCAGTTTTAAGTAATTATTGAGTACCTATATTGCGCTTTTATAAGGAATCGACCTCTGACTGACTCATCCAACTGTTATCGGCTTGTCCTTAAATAGTGTCTTGAAAATTAGTCATAAAAAAACGAATGGAAATCGAGAGGAAGTTCGCTTAAGGCCAAGTGTCGAAAATGTACCGAACCTATATGGTACTTCCAAGGAAAAGATATACAAAAGAAAAAGAACTCGTACCCTAAAAATATAATTACAGTCACGATCGATATTCAAATTCGATATCATCAAAAACGGATTGAGTGGTATACTAAAAAAAAAATGCTCAAAGAATTTCTGCTGCTCAAATGCTTTTACAATTTAAATTAATATTTTAAAAAAATCAAATGTGATATTATTATAGTGTTTATACATATTATGTGTTCATAATGAACAAGTTCACGAGACGTGACACGGAACTTGACAATGTTAAAAAGTATTTACAAAAACTTTTGTGGACGCCATGATAGGTAAGTACCTACTCGTTTTTTTAACAATAAACGCTTTTATAAATAAAAACAACAACACAACCCTCAACAACTCAACAACTCTCTAGGAAATGCGACTTGTTTGATTTTAGACTGTATGCGTATCTTTATTGAGTTCCGCACATTAATAATTATTTTATTGCAAGACTACGTTTCAACAAGCAATTAGAAATCATCTTTCACATGTGTACGCAATAACTAGTTTTTTGGATTAAGCAGTTAAAATTTAATCACACGAGAACTTGTTATTAAAATTAAAGTGATAATTACGACTATTAATCACAAAATCATAACAGAGATTGCAAATAAAAATAAACAGGTTGTTACTGTAAGAATTGAACCCTTCTCGTATATTTACTCTAGTTTGTAACGACTTTCAAAAATCCCTAATTAGTTTTTGTTTTTTTTTTGTATGTAAATTTTGTGTTTTTTATGTCTTTTTGTGTACCTATTATTTTTTGTATAATTTGAATTTTACAGCGCATTGGTGTTTTAACTGTAATGCTGTATTTTTTTTGTTGACAAATAAATAATTAAAATAATTTAATATATTTCGGGAATCTATCGGACACTGCTCTATCGATTTCGAAGAATTTTGCTAAGTGGGTAAAACGTGTTTTTTCGAGATTTGGCCAAAGTGAAGCTAGGTTACGAGTATGTGACCAAAATCGATTGGATGTATTGGTAATTCCAGCAATATATCGTCGTTAAATCCCAGGTGTGGTGTTTTAAAACGTCTCTACATTATCCTATTGTCCAGATTTAAAACAAATAAATTTATCAGATCCAGCCTTGATAAAACCCATTCCCAAAGTATGCAATAAAATTCGTTAAATGTGAATTTATCGATAGCCTAAAGTTGGTTCTTACATAATAACTAAGCAAATTTAGCATTCTACATTCGCTAACCGTAAATTATTTTAGATAGAGTTAGAGGAATATAAGTCGACACAGTAGAATAGTTACTGGTAACCCCAAAACAGAATCCGAGATGTCTTTAAAACAAACCATTGAATAATTCATTAAATGGCCCTTCTAATGAGATCAGATGACATTTGCTGTCTGACTTCTTTAAAAACGACTTTAACTCCTTCGTTTTCATCTTCGATGGGTGCTCTTGCACTTGGCAGGGTTTCATCGACTTGTTTCTTAACCGTGTTTTGAGATGTCACAGTGAATAGGGCTGCTAAGGCACAGGATTTCTGTATGCTATGGTGTATGTTTTGCGTAAAAGTTTGCTGTATTGTCTAGGCAAATGTTTGGGTGCGCTGTGAGATAAGATTAAGGCTGTTCAAAATCCTGGTGTAAACAGAACAGTACGCCTATAATTGGTAAATTTTAAATTATTTTAACATTTTGCAATTTGAAATTTTGATACTTAAACTTTATTTTTTGTAACCTTTTTGTATTTATTTTTTGTGCAATAAAGAGTATAAACAAACAAACAAACTCATTTAATTAGAAGGTGCTAACTATTATAATATAACTATGGTTCGATTGTTAAAAACATATTGCTGGTTTTATAGGTGGCAACCCTATTGGTAGGGCTGACCCCGTCACGGCGGTCACTCGACCAGGTAAATCAGCTTCGATTTCTAATATTTTACGAAACAAGCCAGCCCGATTATACCAATAATAAATATTAATACAATGCCAATTTTATTTAAAGAATATCTAAACAATAATTTAAACAATACCTCTCCTCGCAGTCCGGTAAATCAACTTTCAATATAACAAACAATTGTTTTTTTGGACCTATTTTTTTTAAATAAAAATGTTTCAAAACATTAAAAAAATACAATACGCATTTTTAATTTGACATTGAATCCAATCACATCATTACGCCAATCGTACCTAGAAAGATACTTATTACTAACAATTTATATCGCTTCGATTACCGATAATCAAAAGATAATAAAGTAGCAAATTTACTAGAAAACATAAAACAAAACAGCCACAGCCCAACCGACACAACTCACTAAAAAAAACTTGAAAAAAACACAACACTTCCACATCAAAAATCGAACTTAAAAAGAAGAAAAAACATACTTAAATCAGTTTCGTTTACCGCGTTCGTTTGAAATTCGAACTGTCACTCGCGACGTGCGTTCCTTTCCGACGCGCGCTGCACACTGGCGACACGTCCTTCGACTTTCACTGGATTGATAATACATGTAACACAACCTATTTCAATAAGCACGTTCCATTTAAGCTCCGAGTCTCTTCGAGACACATTCTTAACTGCCAGGATTCAAATCCTTTGCATAGTAAATGTTTACGTTGTTTTCTTGGCTGTTAATTATCTTAGTAATAATCTAAGTCACGTTGACCATCTGTCGACTCAGCCTTCTAGGTCCTTAAATGGTTTGTGTTTTTCCATGGCTTTTATAGAAATCGGTCGGGATATAAAGAACTAGTTGCAGCTCGTGACTTCGTCTGTAGAATTTGACCATCGTTTTTCCGCAAATTATACAATTTCCGAGGTAATTATGTAACTTATAAAATTACTAAACTTAAAACTAACTTATAAAGTTAGATCTATCAAAGAGACTCAGAGATACCACAGGAGACCGAAGAGCTGGCAGTTTCCTCGCCAGCACCAGCACCAGCTAGTTAATAAATAAATGTATCTAAATAAATTTATTTCTTAATGAATAGGTAGTCATAGGATTTACTTTGTTTATATTTTTTACCCTTTATTTATATTTTCGTCTCATACTTCCATATATATCATGTTTTGAAATTAAAACCTATATATAGGTAACCGTAAATCAATAAGACAGCTGTCGGAACGTCGGAGCAACAACTTGGAAAATGTTGGAAAAATGAATAAAATTAAAATAGTTGTTATTGTATATTTTGACAGCTGTACCGACACTCCGTGAATAATCAGTCAAAAGAAAACATTATACTGTCATTTCGTACATAAAACTGGGTTTTCACTTCATATTAATAAAAAAATAAGCTGTTTATTTTAAGCAAAAAAAGCATTTTACATAACATTCGAAACGAGTCCTTAATCTTAAAAATATACTTCTTACAATCCAATCAAATCTGTATGGCTTTGATCCCGTGGAGTATGGGAAGGGTCCTGGTGTGGGATGCTACCTGTGTAGACTCACTAGCCCCTTCACATCTCCACCGGACCTCCACAAGGACAGCAGCCGCAGCAGAGGCAGCCGAAACCGCCTAGATAAGCAAATATAGTGGTCTCGGCGCCGAATATAATTTCGTCCCTTTCGGTGTCTAGACCCTTGGTCCGTGGGGCCCAGGAGCACTAAGCCTCTTCAAAGAGATTTCGAAGATTATCGATGCCACCGGTGACAGAAGAGCTGGCAGCTACCTCGCTCAATGAATTAGCCTGGCGATTCAACAAGGAAATGCTGCCAGCATCTTCGGCACAATCCAATCCAATTTGAAATCAAATCTTAACTACACCGATTAAGTGTAGCGTTTACGCGCTTCGAACTCTTTACAAGTTCATTTTCAAAGCCAAAAACCGACCTACGGAAACGCGCAATATATACGGCCTAGATACGACCAATATTTAATACTAACTGTTGCTCACGACTTCATCGTCATATAAGAAAAAGTATATCGCGTGCCCTAGAGAAAGAATAACTAATTTTTTTTCACATCATGGTAAATATCAAATGTAATTTCTCGCGGTGGTGGCCGTTTTCTTCCCATTCACTTGTTTCTTTTATCCTATTTTATCGAATAATATGTATAGTTACTAATATCTAGTTTTTGAGTTGTATTTTTTTTTACTAACACGGTATGGATTCTTTCAGTCAGAAATAAATGATTTTTGTTTTATTTTTATTTAAATACAGAAAAATCCACGACCAGTCAAACCACTAGACATCACTTATGACACATATGCTCATTTAGCCAGCCGGAAAACACAAAGTAAATAATCAACCGAAGTGCCAACTCTACTTACGTAAAATAAGTGATAACACGCGCATCGATAAGGGAACTATGTCAAAGGCACTAGAGCAAGAAGGCTCCTATTACACCCGATAACTTTATCGTCTTCGGGACAGCTGACTAAGCCTATTTAGCCGGTAGAGTGCTTATTTGTCATTATGTAAATACTTACACTGATTGGTTTCGGTGGATTGGTAAAAACCCTGCTTTTGTTGGTTCCGGCGCAAATCCCAGTAATATTATAAATGGGAAAGTTTGTATGTATGTTTGTTACTCCTTCACCCTAAAACAGCTGGACAGATTTGGATGAAAGTTGATACAAAAATAGCTGAACATCTGGAATAATATATAAGCTATTTTTCAATAAGATATTTCCACAGAATCGGGATGAAATCTCGAAATCTCATCCGCTGGTGTACTTAGTCATAAAATTTGGCGCTGTTGTTTATATTACGCTAAGAAGGCTGGACGGATTTGCATGGTATGTAGATAACTGGGCATGTAGAAATTACTAGAACATTCCTGAGAAGAAACTATACTTGGGATTTCAATCATTGATCAGAGAGTAGAGAACGTTCAAAGTCAAATAAGACACAGTCAAAATATCTTCGATTATTCTATTTAGACTATAACAAGCACTTTTGAATTGTATTGTACACGTTATATAATTAAATACCTTTGGATAGATCCAATCTTGTACCGGTAGAATGAAGCTTCGCGGAAAGTTCACAAAAACAAAGTTTTAAGTTCAAGGCGCGTGCGCAGGAAAATTGTTGCTTTTTCCAAAAACGGATAATGTCACGACCGAGCGGCGGCGAGACGTTTACAGCGCGCGTTCTGGCGACGATACGACGACGACAGAGGGCACTCGGCGCTAAAAGAGGAATAGAAATATATGTCACACACAGACATTATCTGCAAACGGCACCAAACCACTGCCTGCCAAGGTGGCAACCATCCAGGACTCCCCAACGCCGAGGAACATGAGAGAAGTCAGAAGATTCTTGGGTATGCTCAATTTTACAGACAATCCATCCCTAACACAACCGTACAACAGGCTTTCCATACACACACACACACGCACGCACGCACGCACGCACACACACACACAGGAAGTACTACTAGTCAGGAGTCAGTAGTAATCTTAACAAAGAAACGATTAAAGCTAGAAAATATCTCCTCATCAGGGTCTATTTTGTTAATGAAAAAAGCCGGCAAGACCGCAAGGAAAATCTCAATATCTTGCATTGGGAATGAAACTTTCCGTTTCTTAAATTTAAATTCTTGTGAAAATTTACAGAAATTTCCGAGAGCTTTTCCAACATTTTCCAAACTTTCCGAAACTTGCATATCTGTACCTGCAATCAATAAATCGCGGCGATATCGTGGCGTGCTCGCTGCGGGAGCTCCGGCGTGAAGCCCTAAACGCGTAAATATTTACGAAACACGTTTCGTCTGATTCTAAAAAATACACCGTGTGCCTATGTCCTTAAATGCACCGAAGTTGGTTCGTCTTGGAAGCTGTGTTCCATCAGAGACGATCGAGGATGTGTTGCGAGAAATGTCTTGGTCATGAACCCAAAGAAACGCTTCTTTTACCTATCCACGCACACCACAGCTCTTGTGGAATCATGTCGGTAGATAAAGCGTTCCTATTGGTTCATGACAATCACATTCCTCTCAACGCATCTCCCACATCCCTTGTGGAAACAGCCTATCCAATAAAATGATTATTATTATTATTTCGTATGGCTTTATTTCCCGCTTATAGTTAAAAAAATACAAAAAACATTATTACAAACTAATATCTAAATTAAATAGCCAATCCAATCCTTAGCACCTGCCGTAAGCTCGAGCAAGTCGCTCATACCTCCCGCAAAACGCCTGTTGGAGCACTCCTCCACTATGTGGTGGATGGTCTGATCCGGCGCTCCACAATCACAGGCCGCTGACGCCAAGAAGCCCATTTTTAGGGTTCCGGAGCCAAAATGGCAAAAATGGAACCCTTTTAGTCTGTCTGTCCGTCCGCGGCTTTGCTCAGGGACTATCAATGCTAGAAAGCTGTAATTTTGCACGGATATATATGTAAACTATGCCGACAAAATGGTACAATAAAAAAAGCAAAAAAAAAAACTTAGGGTACCTCCCATAGACGTAAAGTGGGGGTGTTTTTTTTTCTCATCAAACCCTATAGCGTGGGGGATTGTTGGATAGGTATTTTAAACCATTAGGGGTTTGCTAAGACGATTTTTCGATTCAGTGATTTGTTTGCGAAATATTCAACTTTAAAGTGCAAATTCATATCTATCGATCTAAAATCGGAAAAATTTGAAGAAATTCAGGATGGTAGTAAGTATATCAAACTTTCAAGGAAAACTATAACGGCTAAGTTTGCTTGAGAATTATTAGTAGTTTAAGAGTAAATAGCAGCTTAAGGTATACCTAAACTTGGAAGTTTTTCTTTTATTCGACTGTATGGATGGAAAACGAGCAAGTGGGTCTCCTGATGGTAAGAGATCACCACCGCCCATAAACATCTGCAACACCAGGGGTATTGCAGATTCTTTGCCAACCTAGAGGCCTAAGATGGGATACCTCAAGTGCCAGTAGTTTCACCGGCTGTCTTACTCTCCACGCCGAAACACAACAGTGCAAGCACTGCTGCTTCACGGCAGGATTAGCGAGCAAGATGGTGGTAGCAATCCGGGCGGACCTTGCACAAGGTCCTACCACCTACAAAAAATAACCTGTATAAAATACGAAATCCTTAGAAAAATATTACTTAATTTTTTCGTAATGGCTACGGAACCCTATTTTGGGCGTGTCCGACACGCTCTTGGCCGGTTTTTTCAGGTTGTGGTTGCATCGGGCCACACCCGAACGGATGCGGTTCAACGCCATCCAGATCCCACGGCGCTCCCCGAAGCCACTCGGCATCTCAGTAGTCAAGGGTAGGGTCACCATCCTGCTCAAGCCACTGTTTTTTCCATTCCAGTGCGGTGTCGAAGGGCTCCAATAAAATGATGAATAGAACCAATCGTGTCCTAGTCGTATCGTGCCCTGTAAAACTCCCCCGCTGAAGGGTGAACGCTCTGCGTAGTATAAAAATAAAGTTAAGGCTATACTTAATTGTACGCCAATTCGGCTTTTATTGTCATTAATTATTCTGTAGACGCAATTGCCATGGACGTCCGGCAAGATTTATTCTGCATGGCTGTTTATTACGCGTTAGCTCATAAACACCCTGGTGAGCTTTGAGATGCGTGTTTGAAACTTGCCAGATAATTATTTGATGGTATTTCCATATAGGAATCGTTCTGTCTCTCACACGCATAGAATTATGAGATTTGACTAGAAAAAACATACACACACATAACCAAATGATATAAGTAATAGAAAAGTCCGAAAATCATAGATCATTAAAAAATATTATTTATTATTTAATGACATTTACTAGAATTGCAAAGTTCCCGCGGGATGGTGACACTTCGCAGGCGAAGCCGCGGGCAACAGCTTTTCTGATAAAATAAAAATAGGTGCCTATTATGAAAAAGAAAAAATAATTGTTCGTTCTTGCTTCTTCTACAGAAATTAATTTCCGTTTATTTTTATTTCAATTTAAACATACAATAACTATGACGCAGTAAAGAGCTGAAATAATTAGGTACATATTTATTTAGAAATAAGATGATTTAAAAGGAAAATAATAAAATTAATTACCACGTCACTTCTGGTGGTAAGTAAACGGAATCCGTTTCTTATAAATTAGTTTATTTGTAATGAAAACAAACATGCATTTAGTTTTAAATGTACGAGGAAAGTTTTTATAAAATTCAGGTCAAGAGCATCTAATTATTTATACAGAATTAAGTATTTCTAGAACACACTGACGCACTGTATCTACTTGCAATAATTATGACGAAATTTCCTTCAGTTTCGAAAAGAAATACTAAACTACATTTTAATCTGTTGTAAGTAATTCATTTGATCTAAGGCGTCATAATAACACATATTTTTCGTGCAAACATCGAAAAATGAAAATTGTCACTGCTTCCAAGAAGAAAGCTTGTTTCTCATAATAACCAAATAACAAAAACGTAAATTGACTCCAAAACAATTAAAAAATAACAAAAATGGAACCGACTACAAAACCCTTGATAATATTTTTCTAGGTACCTACTAGCTCGAAGTCGGTGCCTCAGCATGAGCCAGCAGGAATGGAACAATAGTCATCTACCTCACCTACGTGCTATGTTTCAATCCCTCCTGCTGGGTCGTGCTGAGTCATCGACATCAAGCTAGTAGACCTAGAAAAATATTTTGAACGGTTCCATTTTTTGCTATTTTTTATTTTTTTTGAGTCGGTTTTACTTTTTTTGTTAAAAATTTCTTTATTTCTCACTTGTTAGTGATTCGTAGCCAAAGCACATCTCACAACGATTCTATTAAGCCCAAACATGGCTTAGTTACGTTGTTTTATAACAGAGTTCCATTGACTACCTTCCGGCTTCAGCATCAGATCAGTTCTAAAGAATCATTAACATACAGTACGCAGTTTGGCAGAGGTTTATATTTATAAGTATTTCTGTACTTCTTTTGTTTTTTATTTGAGTACATAAATAATTAAAATCATGATCGTTTTAGACGAGCGAGCATTACTTAGCTTTGACGAGTTCCAATGGTCATCTACGCCAAGCTACGGTCTTCTTAATCAGGTCCAGATAACCAATGATACTTTCTGAATGTAAATGCTTATTTTAATGCTAAAAATGCCAAAATCGTCGTAATCGTAAAATTTGAGGCTTGATCTCGATTTCCCTAGGATCTCATCATCAGATCTTGACTTGGTGACAATGGGACAACTTCAGAAGAGTGCTCTTTAGATTAAAAAAAGAATTTTGAAAATCGCTCCACAATCGACTGAGTATTCGGTGAACATATAAAAAAAATACAAACATTGGAACATAGAACCTCCTACTTTTTGAAGTCGGTTAATTAATTTACATCATCATCATCATCAGCCGGAAGACGTCCACTGCTGAACGAAGGCCTTCCCCTTAGAACGCCACAATGAGCGACAACTCTCCACTTGCGTGCCAACGCTTCGTCTTCCGGTTCGGTGTTGCCACTTAAGGACTTACAAAATTACTAAACATTTCGTTTAAGTTATTTTATATATCTGTTTGAGACAGTGAGCATTTTATAAAGTAGCACTTGCACTTGACACTTGAGGTATCCCATCTTAGGCCTCTAGGTTGGCAACGCATCCGCAATATCCCTGTTGTTGCAGATTTTTATGGGCGGTGGTGATCTCTCACCATCAGGAGACCCACTTGCTCGTTTTCCATCCAGTCGAATAAAAAAAAAGTAGCGACGGATTACTCTAGCTTTTAGCAAATGAATAATTTACAAAGTTTGTCCAGCTGCCAAATGCACTATTTCAGGATTATTAGGATCACCATTTCCTCTTACAATATACAATGTTCTTACGTTATTACTATTATCATAATTATTACTATTACTGCCATGTAGTCCATGGTTGTAATAATTTTCATTTCTATATCCATTTACTCCCCTTGTAACATCAAAAAAATCCTCAGTTTCAGCTTCAATATTACTAAATAAATATTCTCTATTACTTTGAATGCCTGGGAATGTAAAACCTTCAGCACCAATAACAGAATTGATACTGCTTTCAGGGAATTTCAGAACTTTTCCAAGCCTTGTTTGATCGTATACATCTTTTACACCAGGAATAGAACTTTCTGGAAACAGCCATTTTGAATTCTCATTATTTTTAACATATTCAGCTCCTGGTGTATTCTGTATACGTTTCTGAATTGTGCTACTTTTAAATCTATTGAAATTAGCATTTTGGTAAGGATAACCTTTGCCATAAAAACCATAACTATTTCCATACAAATTTGGATTGTGATGGCCGAAATTTTGATTTTGATATACGTTTTGACCATATCCAACTTGAGGTACGTTGTGATAAAAACCTTGCTGCTGTACATTTTGGTTCTGATAAAGACCTTGTTGTTGCAGATTCTGACCCTGATAAACCCCCTGCTGCTGCGGATATGCACCTTGCAACTGCTGATACTGATAATTCTGTTGCAACTGCCCGTAACCAGCTTGCTCTAAATTCTGTTGCGGTTGATAATATCCATAATTCTGTCCTGACAGCTGATTGTAGAACTGTTCCAAGCCCTGCTGCTGGTTTAGCTGAGGGGCAGCAAAGAACCTGAAGAAGCCACCGTTGTGGTTATTGAGGTAGTGGACGAGTTCTTCCGGGTCATTGGGGCAGTCAGGGTACGCGTAGCGACAGGTACCAGGGTTGGCTTTGGAAGTCATACCCAGGAAGACAGCCCGGCCGAAGACGAAAAGTGGGGAGGAACTGATGCCGTTATAAGCCGCTAGTAACCTGGAATAGATATTGATGATATTATGGTATAGACTTTTGAATGCTGTAAAGAATTATCCTCCTATTATCAAAAAGAGAAAGTTATAATTGGTCATTGTCCTAGTGCTTGACGTGCTAATATCCAATACATAACAGCCTACTGGCAACACTATTTCTAATTACATAAAACTAAAAACGTCCACTGGGAAACTAGTAGGACAGTGCCAATTAATATTAATCATCACTTGGACGTATGAACCTTATCTTTAATTGAGATCGATATTGCTCACGAATGGATCCACACCACTGTACCAAAATAACATGTTTCTTGTAAGAGGACCTCTTCTTATTTTGAACTACTCTACTACTTGGCGAATGCTCCTTGAGAAAGGACTACGAAAAAGTACGAAATATGTCATGTAAACTCGGTTTAAAACGTGAGTTATTCGTTTCATTTATTTATTTATTTATTCATAAAATTACAATTATAAGCTTAACAGTATGGAACCAAATGTTTATTTATTTATTTTATTCATGTCACTATGCGTGATTCACGCAGTAATTTCATATTCAAAGTTAAAGTATTGAACATGTTTTTGTGACATAGCGTTCATTGGTAGCACACGCATTTAATAATAACTTTTTAGGCGCTCAAAAATACAACCCTGCAGCAGACGGACGGACGTCGGAGGTTTAACATTCAATAGCCGAGGGTCCTGTTGACTCCCTGCAGAAACAATCCATTGTCACAAAGTGAAAAAATTTGGAGTTGACACAAAAAATACAAAAAGACTCCAAAAAAACAATATTGATTAGATTGCTTAAAAAGCTCTTGGTCCGGGTGAGCGGTTAGTTCCGAAGGAGTGTTGACGTCTCTCGATGAGAACTAACATAGATATCGGTAGTGTCGCTGCTTAAGTGACTGAAAAAGCAAGCTGAGATCTATCTATGTGCGGCGCATAGGGAAATTTGTCTTTAGACTCCTGACTGGTGGCGTGGGGGTTTAGCACGCAGCACGGAATGCTGAGGACCTGGGTTCGATTCCTAGTGCTGGTCTCTTTTTCATGAGTTTTTCTGTGCACCCATGTTTCAGTTTGTATTTCGTGAGAAATATACAATCCAGTGTATCAGCATCTTCTCGAATTGTTTAAAGAGAACATTGTGGTACGTTATAAAATATTATTACGTCCTAACATTGCTCGCAGTACTGATGGCCAATGAGGTCAGAAGGTTCTTGATAGGCGTCCCCGGACCGGGAGACGAGCTGTCGGTAGGCCTCCAACAAGATGGAGTGACGACCTGGTTAAGATCGCGGGATCGCGGTGGATGCGGAAAGCACAAGACCGGTCTGAGTGGAGAGCCTTGGGAAGGTCAGGCCAGCTGTGACCGTCTTTCGGCTGATATGATGATGATGATGACGTTAAGTATAACATAGACTTACGTAAGCAGCGGCTGCAAGCCACTGATCGACTGCAAGAGTCCCGAGGCAGTTCCTCCAGCTCCCCCGGCAGCCTCGCAAAGGAGTCGCGGCACGCACTGCCGGTCGTCGTAGAGCGCTATGGAAGTTAGGGCTTCGGTCACAGCCGACAGGGCTGCGGATGTGGGCGACGGACGAGGCTCTGGGAACATTGGAAATGGTAATCATTTGGATCAGCTGGCACAAAGAACACTATGTTTTAGACTATCGCAGTCATTACTAAATAATTTTATGATTTTATTTCGGGTTTTGTTCCTCGTACCTTGATTTTAGAGAAGCTCGGTATTTCGGCATAGTTGCATGCGCCATGACACAGGGCGGACACGCCATACAAAATACGCGTTCTGGAATCTACATAGGCACGACGACGTCTGTACACGCGTCAATGTGTTCGTAAGACACACAGGGCTGACTATCGCAAAACCCTAGTACTATAGGGTATGTAGGTATGGCTTAAATGTGTAAATAAATGTAATCGTTAATCATATATTTTTATTTAAACCTACTTAAAATATGTCTGTCTATGTATTAAGCATTATTATTTTACATTACAATAAATATATGACTACAACTTGAACTAATTATTCGGTACCTAATTAGTTATTTCATGTTGTATTAATCGCGATACTTTTAGAAAGCATTATTATTAAGAAAAGGAAGTAGGCAGGGTAGGAACCTCAATTTCTCGCGCGCCCACTGACAAGTTGGCGCTTGCTCGCGGACTCACGGCCACCGAGCCGAGCAATGACCTGCCGGCGCGCGGATTTCACTGTATAGCGGCATAGAAAGAGATAGCTGCGGAAAGTACTTAGGTATCGTTTGTCTAAATTAAGTGTTTAAAAACAAGTGAATGAGTGTATACCTAGTTTATTTTGTAAAGACAATTTGTTATATAATTAGTATAGTGATTGTAGATAAGATATCGATCTATTGATATGAAATAATTAATAAATCATTTTTACAAATACCTACCGGCTAATATAAGACGTCTATTTATACATTATAGGTACAAACTTTTAAACCTAGGTATTGGTTTTTTCCCCAGTTATCTACATTGTACATGTTGCTAATTAAAGTTGGTTAGGTACCTTACCTACCTTTTTTCGTCCTTCGGAAATCGAAAAAAACTCCTTTTCTTATCTTTGGCTGTTGACAAACACCCATACAATGCACAGTATATCACCATTTCGCAAAGTTATTGCTCCCGAACTTAGTGCCGTGCGACGGTGCAGCCGACATACATCGCGTTGCGCGCCCGACTGCTTTCCTACGGTTTTCCTACAATCTGCGCTTGAGGGGTGGGGTAACTCGAACCGGTGCGGGGCGGAGCGTGTCCATTTTGTATGCCAGTACTATTATATATTCTGTGGCCATGATCACGAGACGACTCTAGAATTGCCGGTATACTGGTATAACTGTCAGACAGATAAATAAATCGGACGTAAACGATCTACCCTCTTCTTAACAAGTTGCCCAGTACTACTGGAACTCGAGCTCGCTTTAAAGGTACGCGGAACAAAACCCGAATTTAAATCATAGAATTGGCACAAAGAAAGTTGTAATTTGATTACATTAAAGGATCATGGGCAATTTTGTATGGAACCACCATCTCTTTTTACCCTCGGCTTGTAAGTACTGTGTGATACAAAGAAATAGTGAAAACCATTGTGATTCCAAATGTGATAGACAATAAGGCTTCTTAAGGACGCAGAAAGTTTTTTTTTTAATATTCCTAATACAAGCTTTTTTTGTAAAAATGTTCACTGTGCTTATAATATCATCAACACTATAATTATTATCCAATTTCAAGTTAGTTCGATCATCTCTCCGATATTTGACTTGCATGATTTGAATATAACTTTCTGATTCGACATACGTTATTAATATAAATTAAAATAAATAAAAGCTTCTAAAAAATACTCACTATAAACTGGTCCTGGAATTCCTGGATATGGCGGGTAACTCTGTCCAGGATAAATTGGTCCAGGCTGAACCGATCCTGGTCTCCCAAAAGAACCGGGTAAACCATTTTGAAAGTAAGGCACTCCATTTGAAATTATCCGCTTAGGTTTTCTACGTTTCCGCTTTTTCTTTTGATGGTTAGGTCTTTGATTTTCTATTCTATTCTCTTCTTCAAATTTTATGCTTTGTCCTTTATTTTCAAAGCTTAAAGGTTCATTAAATTTTATGCCTTGTCCTTTATTTTCAAAGCTTAAAGGTTTATTAAATTCATTATAGTCTTCATTGTTGTAGTATTTATTTTTGTCTTCATCTTCAAATCTTATAAGACCATAAGACTGAGCTGCGTCGGATTGGCCTTCAAATTTAAAAGCATTTTTAGCTTCTACTGAAATTGCTTGTGTTCTATTATTAGTGACTGCTTCGCTGAATATTGAGTTTATAATTATTAGCAGTGTTATTGACTGTGTCAAAGACATTTTCAACTGTAAGAGAAAATCATCGTTATTATTGGGTTTCATCTTATTCATCCGTTGTTAAGCTAATCGGTAATATCTTGAATTAGGTCAATTTGGCTAAGTTAAAAAAATATTTATTTTTAAAAAGTAATGATGATATTAATATTAAACTTAGATAAAAGTTGCTGCTAAACTAATATAATTGTTGTTCTGGCCAAGCTAATGCAATCTTATAGATACCAAATTGTTGCTTGTAACATAATATATATTTGTAACATTAAATATGATCTTCAGACCTTGTTTCACTTCTTTCTAAATAAGTTTGTTATTTTCATTATCATCATCATCATCATTATCATCATCATCATCATCATATCAGCCGTAGGACGTCCACTATTGGACGTAGGGTTACTTTGCGCGACGGAATCTTAAAATCTAAATAACATTATAAAATCTTGTCAAAATAAAATACAGGACACATAAAAACAAATATACATAAAGAAAACAGTGCATAAAAAAAACTAAAAAATGCACCATATTCTGGAGTCCGTCAAAACAGTAAAAACTGTCGATTAGTCGCCAGTAGCATTAGTTGGTATCGCACCCATCGGCAAGTATCGGTGGTTAATTAGTGTCCGAAGTCGGGTGCGTTAATTGACGGACTCGGTCATTTGTCAAGTTCTCACGATATGGTACAGGCGCGCACGCAGGTCGGAGTGAAAAACATATTTGTACAGTATTTGGTAGGAAATGGGAATAGGAGTCACCTGGTAAGCACCATCAATTGCCAACAACTGCAGCGTCACCAATAGGAGTCACCTGGTAAGCACCATCAATTGCCAACAACTGCAGCGTCACCAATAGGAGTCACCTGGTAAGCACCATCAATTGCCAACAACTGCAGCGTCACCAATAGGAGTCACCTGGTAAGCACCATCAATTGCCAACAACTGCAGCGTCCCCAATAGAAGTCACCTGGTAAGCACCATCAATTGCCAACAACTACAGTATCACCAATAGGAGTCACCTGGTAAGCACCATCAATTGCCAACAACTGCAGGTTCACCAATAGGAGTCACCTGGTAAGCACCATCAATTGCCAACAACTGCAGCGTCACCAATAGGAGTCACCTGGTAAGCACCATCAATTGCCAACAACTGCAGCGTCACCAATAGGAGTCACCTGGTAAGCACCATCAATTGCCAACAACTGCAGCGTCACCAATAGGAGTCACCTGGTAAGCACCATCAATTGCCAACAACTGCAGCGTCACCAATAGAAGTCACCTGGTAAGCACCATCAATTGCCAACAACTGCAGCGTCACCAATAGGAGTCACCTGGTAAGCACCATCAATTGCCAACAACTGCAGCGTCCCCAATAGGAGTCACCCGGTAAGCACCATCAATTGCCAACAACTACAGTATCACCAATAGGAGTTACCTGGTAAGCACCATCAATTGCCAACAACTGCAGCGTCACCAATAGGAGTCACCTGGTAAGCACCATCAATTGCCAACAACTGCAGGTTTACCAATAGGAGTCACCTGGTAAGCACCGTCAATTGCCAACAACTACAGTATCACCAATAGGAGTCACCTGGTAAGCACCATCAATTGCCAACAACTACAGTATCACCAATAGGAGTCACCTGGTAAGCACCATCAATTGCCAACAACTGCAGCTTCACCAATAGGAGTTACCTGGTAAGCACTGTCAATTGCCAACAACTACAGTATCACCAATAGGAGTCACCTGGTAAGCACCGTCAATTGCCAACAACTGCAGCGTCACCAATAGGAGTCACCTGGTAAGCACCATCAATTGCCAACAACTACAGTATCACCAATAGGAGTCACCTGGTAAGCACCATCAATTGCCAACAACTACAGTATCACCAATAGGAGTCACCTGGTAAGCACCATCAATTGCCAACAACTGCAGCGTCACCAATAGGAGTCACCTGGTAAGCACCATCAATTGCCAACAACTGCAGCATCACCAATAGGAGTCACCTGGTAAGCACCATCAATTGCCAACAACTGCAGGTTCACCAATAGGAGTCACCTGGTAAGCACCGTCAATTGCCAACAACTACAGTATCACCAATAGGAGTCACCTGGTAAGCACCGTCAATTGCCAACAACTGCAGGTTCACCTATAGGAGTCACCTGGTAAGCACCATCAATTGCCAACAACTGCAGGTTTACCAATAGGAGTCACCTGGTAAGCACCGTCAATTGCCAACAACTACAGTATCACCAATAGGAGTCACCTGGTAAGCACCATCAATTGCCAACAACTGCAGGTTCACCAATAGGAGTCACCTGGTAAGCACCATCAATTGCCAACAACTACAGTATCACCAATAGGAGTCACCTGGTAAGCACCATCAATTGCCAACAACTGCAGGTTCACCAATAGGAGTCACCTGGTAAGCACCGTCAATTGCCAACAACTACAGTATCACCAATAGGAGTCACCTGGTAAGCACCATCAATTGCCAACAACTGCAGGTTCACCAATAGGAGTCACCTGGTAAGCACCGTCAATTGCCAACAACTGCAGGTTCACCAATAGGAGTCACCTGGTAAGCACCATCAATTGCCAACAACTACAGTATCACCAATAGGAGTCACCTGGTAAGCACCATCAATTGCCAACAACTGCAGGTTCACCAATAGGAGTCACCTGGTAAGCACCATCAATTGCCAACAACTACAGTATCACCAATAGGAGTCACCTGGTAAGCACCATCAATTGCCAACAACTGCAGCATCACCAATAGGAGTCACCGGTAAGCACCATCAATTACCAACAACTGCAGGTTTACCAATAGGAGTCACCTGGTAAGCACCGTCAATTGCCAACAACTACAGTATCACCAATAGGAGTCACCTGGTAAGCACCATCAATTGCCAACAACTACAGTATCACCAATAGGAGTCACCTGGTAAGCACCATCAATTGCCAACAACTGCAGGTTCACCAATAGGAGTCACCTGGTAAGCACCATCAATTGCCAACAACTATAGTATCACCAATAGGAGTCACCTGGTAAGCACCATCAATTGCCAACAACTGCAGGTTCACCAATAGGAGTCACCTGGTAAGCACCATCAATTGCCAACAACTACAGTATCACCAATAGGAGTCACCTGGTAAGCACCATCAATTGCCAACAACTACAGTATCACCAATAGGAGTCACCTGGTAAGCACCATCAATTGCCAACAACTACAGGTTCACCAATAGGAGTCACCTGGTAAGCACCATCAATTGCCAACAACTACAGTATCACCAATAGGAGTCACCTGGTAAGCACCATCAATTGCCAACAACTGCAGCGTCCCCAATAGGAGTCACCGGTAAGCACCATCAATTGCCAACAACTGCAGCGTCCCCAATAGTAGTCACCTGGTAAGCACCATCAATTGCCCACAACTACAGTATCACCAATAGGAGTCACCTGGTAAGCACCATCAATTGCCAACAACTGCAGCGTCCCAATAGGAGTCACCGGTAAGCACCATCAATTGCCAACAACTGCAGGTTTACCAATAGGAGTCACCTGGTAAGCACCGTCAATTGCCAACAACTACAGTATCACCAATAGGAGTCACCTGGTAAGCACCATCAATTGCCAACAACTGCAGGTTCACCAAAAGGAGTCACCTGGTAAGCACCGTCAATTGCCAACAACTACAGTATCACCAATAGGAGTCACCTGGTAAGCACCATTAATTGCCAACAACTGCAGGTTCACCAATAGGAGTCACCTGGTAAGCACCGTCAATTGCCAACAACTACAGTATCACCAATAGGAGTCACCTGGTAAGCACCATCAATTGCCAACAACTGCAGGTTCACCAATAGGAGTCACCTGGTAAGCACCGTCAATTGCCAACAACTACAGTATCACCAATAGGAGTCACCTGGTAAGCACCATCAATTGCCATCAACTACAGTATCATCAATAGGAGTCACCTGGTAAGCACCATCAATTGCCAACAACTACAGTATCACCAATAGGAGTCACCTGGTAAGCACCATCAATTGCCAACAACTACAGCATCACCAATAGGAGTCACCTGGTAAGCACCATCAATTGCCAACAACTACAGTATCACCAATAGGAGTCACCTGGTAAGCACCATCAATTGCCAACAACTGCAGCGTCCCCAATAGGAGTCACCTGGTAAGCACCATCAATTGCCAACAACTGCAGCATCACCAATCATAATATTAATGTTTTTACAATGTGATTTCCAACCAACTGAATCGTAACCCACCGCAATGTGAAACCTATTCGTAGAGTCGCCTCAAGGGAGTTCATAACGACAGCCACTGTGAAAACGTTCTATCTACGGTGGTCGGTAGGTCAGGAATCCTATGGTTCGATTGTACCTATTGTTTGTCATAACTATTTTTCTCTGAATCTGTTAATTATTCAGTTTTGGTATGAAACAAACCTAACCTAACCTATACAGTTTTACAGGATGACTATTTCAAAATCTGAAATTTTACGATTTCAGTGGGAAGAAAATGACAAACATAAATAATAAATAAAGATCATGGGGCACTTGGGACATAGCAAAACTTCTGTTTGGGTACCGATAAACATACTTATGAGAAGTCTCTTCGTTCCATTCTCCATACAAACGTAGTCCCCGTCTCATTTGAAAACTGGGCAACAGATATAAATGAAATTTAGTAAGTATGGACTAGACGTAATTATCTATGCCTCTGGTTTTTCAGATTTTCATATAAATGTGTTATATCAGAATTACAGGAGCTTAAAGTCAACAAAAAAAAGATGTCAACTTTTCACGAGATTTACAGACTAATAAAGCATTTTTACAAAAATCGAAAATACCACAGGCATGGAAAATATAATAAATATCTTGATTGTAAAATACCATTGATTAAATACTTTTCGTACAATATGAGGACAACGAAACCCAAAATTCAACCGCCCAAATCTTGAAAAGCCTACAGCTATCTCGATATAAATTACGGACGTCGTCGCGGTAGGCATGGGGGGGGGACGGCTGCGAGCGCTTATGTCACGAGCGATAAAGACAGCAATATGCGGCCGGCAGGGAAACTTCTCTTAAATCTATAGATAGATACAAACTTCTAATATCTGGCCCCGACCGGGGACAAAACCCGATCATGCATGATTATTAAAAGTCATAATGTATACAAACATAACTACATATACTGAGCAGCAAAAAAATCTGGCCCTCAAATGTATGCAGTAATAGATAATTTTGCATGCAGCGTGGTCCAAATTTTGTGCCGGTGGGTATAGTTTAATCTGAATCCATTAATTGTTCAGGATTGTTATAAAACAAACAAACCTAACCTAACCCTTCAAGATTTATTTATTTATTTACTGTACACACACTTACAGCTATCATTACAGGCTTGACCTAATGCGACAGAGAAGTTCCAACACAAATATTAAATATATATTAGATGATTATTTATAAAAAAAATATGATTTATGCGAGAAAAAAATTATGCGACTAGATACGCAACCAATTGAATAACCTCTGAGCCTGACGGTGCGACCAAGAGCAAAGTGCCCAAAACATAATTATCGCCGTTTAAAGAAGCTGACACGTAGGTGTTTACCCGTAAGTGAGAAGAGAACACACCGTCCTATTTATACCTAAACCACAAATTATAGAAGTTTACGCTTTAGCAGTAAAGTAATAGAGTCCACTTTTTGAATCGATAGGCCGCTCTAGATATTAAATATGGCTCTAGTTATAGCAGACCAACTTCGAAAAGTCCGCCACATTGCCATTTTAAAGTTAAATATTTCAAAAATAGCTAAACCACAAATGCTAGAAGTTTACAAATTCAAAATTCAAATTCAAATGATTTATTCAGTAAATAGGCCGCAATGGGCACTTTTACACGTCATTTTTTTAAACTACCAGCGCTTTCGGAAAGACCATCATTGCCAAGAAGAATGCGCCGCAAGAAACTTGGCAGAAAGTCATTTTTTCATAAAAATATAATTACAAATAAAATACTTAAAAACTATATTATACAATTAAAAAAAAATACAAAAAATAATAATAAAAGAAATACAGGGATGTATGGGGTCCCTTAGTTACAATACTAAACACTAACTATATCTAAACTATATCTACGTTCAGTGGAAGTGTAGAATGCTTCCACCGTCATAAATTTTAAAATAATAATAACAATAATTTAGTTCTGAAATATACATTTCAGGTCAAGTAACCATTAAGCTTTTGGATTTCGAAGGCAAGTTCACGTCTGCCGCCCCCAAAGTTAGCTCACAACTTTACAACTTTAGTAACAGTCAAGTAACAGAGTCCACTTGCTTAGTGATTTAATTAGGGGCCACGGATGCCGCAGCGCTCTATACCATGACTGATTAAAACAAAAGAAATTTGAACTACTACGCTGACTGTGAAATAATTAACAACTAGCTCTTACCCGCGTCTTCACGCGTGTAAATCATGAAGTATCATCATCAATTAGGTATCAGAAATATCTGAAGTTGCTACAAAGTTTCACAAGTTTTTGAAAATAATTTTACCTTGCTCACCCGCGACCTTCAATTGTTTCAGTTCATTGATATGGACCTCCGTAAAGTAACGCCTGACTCAATAAACTGCCTGGCTTTTTGTGCTCTTTTAAAATGTTCAACTGGTAACCATAAGCACGCTTTCAACTGATGGCATTCTTCCTCACACATCTCTAGTGGATGTGCAGGCTAAACCACTTAAAACGAAAAATACTTTATAAATTAATTAAATAAATAACTTACCACAAAAACTTCCAAGTATAAAGAGATGTTTCCGTTGATAGATCCTTTCGCAAAATGAGAGGTTCCTCTCTTCAAGCGAAAGTTTGCATGATGTCAGCCATGTCTATAAGGATTGTGCGTGTCACATAATGCTGTCCATTTAAGGGATATCCTGGTTTAGTGGGTTTATAAGTTAGTGACAAATCTTGTAAACAAGCAACTCTTGTATTTGTTTATTTCGGGGATCTCGAAAACATCTCCAACGATCTCTAGAAAAACGCGTATTTTCGAGTTTTAATGGTATTATTTTTAGTGTAAGTGAAATTCTCTCTAAAAACAATTATTTTGCTCACCAGTGATCTAACGATAGCTACGTCTAAGCAACAAAGGTGTGCTCATGCAGTTCCTCTGGCTCTCACACTGTAAGAATACACACAAATCACACAAACCCATCACCACCACACACATGGACGCATTTATATCGATGTAGGGCGATTTAAGTAGTAGCCGTTACCCGCGACTCCGTCCGCGCAGAAATCGTTTATCGCTATCCCGCAGGAATTACGCCATTTTCCGGGATAAAAATTATCCTATTTCCTTCTCCGGGACTCAAACTATCTGTATACATGCAGGTGGTTGGACCTTGTGTAAGGTCTGCCCGGATTGCTACCACCATCTTGTTGTGTTTCGTCGTGGAGAGTAAGACAGCCGGTGAAATTACTGGCACTTGAGTTATCCCATCTTAGGTCTCTAGGTTGGAAAGTGGAAATTAAACTCCCTCTAAAGTCTAAACTGTTGTGTGGAAAAATTAAAAAAAAATCAGGATGGTAGTAAGTATATCAAATTTACAAGGAAAATTATAACGGCTAAGATTGCTTGAGAATTATTATTAGTTTAAGAGTAAATAGCAGCCTAAGGTATAAAATACATTACCTAAACTTGGAAGATTCCGTACACAATACGAAATCCTTAGAAAAATATTACTTGATTTTTTCGTAATGGCTACGGAATCCTATCTTGGGCGTGTCCGACACGCTCTTGGCCGATTTTTAGGGTTCCATACCTCAAAAATAAAAAACGAAACCCTTATAGGATCACTTCGTTGTCCGTCTGTCTGTCTGTCTGTCAAGACCCTTTTTCTCAGGAACGCGTGAAGGTATAAAGCTGAAATTCATATCAAATACCTACTCTACTCTGTATGTCTACTGTCCCTTGGAGCTGTGAAAAAATCAAACTCCTAAGCCAACGCAATCAAAAGATGAATTCGTTTATGCTGCAAATTTTCAACACTCGCAGGGGAATCAAATCTTACAGGGTACTTCCCGTTAACTCAGAATCTTGTGCTATGAAGCAACGTCTTATAGCACAGATAAAGGAAAAATTGCGAAAAG